>NC_073693.1:294526934-294539434 GCF_029784155.1 Uranotaenia lowii | reverse complement strand
ATGGCGAAATGATTACCTAAACCTTTTCCCCTCAAGTCGATAACCAAGTGTCGTAATCAATCAAGATAACATCCCATTGAGTAGGGTCAATCGATGGCGTGAAATTGAAATTTTTAATATTCCGTATGACAGAGGAAAACTTTTTCTGCTCCACAACCTTCGAATATGGTAATAATGTGGATCCTGTGGAGAGACAAAAAAATAAAAAAAAACAAAAACAGGACGACTTCACCTCCCCTGAAACAACAATCTGGTCCAAACCCCTCTTAGTCTAATATCCGAGCAGTTCGTAGGATGAGCTGTCTTGCTTCCATCATTTTGCCCTTAGGCAAAGCAATTTGATGGCACCAAAGACAGAGAGCGAGCACGAGCTGATGGGGAAATAAGTATATCGCACAGATTACAATTTAAAAGGGGGAGTAACTCGCACATTGTTACACACTGAAGGGAACACGAGTTACAAAAAAAGAAGAGAAAATGGAAGAAAACCTCCAGCGGTCGATGTTTTTTTTTCTCGATTTACTGTTTATGTTATTCAAAGTAGGGCCGACTGAAAGTTTGTGATGAGAGCAATATGGAAGCTTTTTCTTGGCCCAGCTTGGTTTTAAATTTTCCATCGGGGTCCAACAAGCTGCAGCGCTGGGCTGGGATCCATTAAACCCGTCTTATCTTATGTGGATATGAACGGGGTTTTTCTTCTATGCATATATGGAGTCGTTTTAAGCACAAGTTGAATTTACCATCCGTACGTTGAGTACGTTTTCAGTTATGTGTTTCAAGTGCTCTTGGAAATGTAAATTCAACATGGATGAAACGGTATCTCGGGGGTCTTCCATATAAGCCGTTCAATGCACTTTCCAATTCCAATTCGGCCTCAAAAAAAACACAAAGCCGCCGGTTTGAGTGTCTGGAATAGCATTTATCACACGTGAAGTTTTCTCAGAAACTCAAATCCACCTCTTAATTCACCCGAAGCCATTTGAGTGGAGTGTTATTTAACCTAATTTGCCCAGTGTTGAGTCTTTTTCTTTATATGTCCTACCAACATAAATCTTTATGTCTTCAAAAAACTGAAAGGTATTTAATGCTTGATTTTTAAGTGGCTATTAACAGGTGAAAAAATTAGAGAACGTGATCTGTTTTGCCCCCTTTTACCCCTATGAAGAAGATCCGATTTTACAAAACAAATGTTTTAAGACTCACTTGGAAGTCGATCGATTTTTAAAAAAATGAATCTCAATTTAAAACTTGAAAATGGACACAACCACGCCCAAAGTTTCAAATCGTTTGACTGATTTATGCTCATGCTATACAATTTTGTATAAGAATTTTTTTTTTCGAAAAGTTAATTGATTTAAATATCTTTTTCATATAAGTGGATTTATTTGTAATTAATGTAACCTCTGTAGCATTTAATCAATCTTCAGGAAACTATCACATCACATAGAAATGCTTCCCGAGAGTTTTCCGGCTGGAAAACTGTTTTGGATCAAATTAAGTTTCACAAAGCTATGACTGTTTATTTTTCTGGATGATAAGGGCCTCGACGGCAGATTCGAATTCCTGAGAAAATTGCACGTTAGATAAGTAATATTTCGGGTGTTCCAACCTTCGACTTTAGTTTCTGAGATTAAGGGTCGTAGTTTTCCTTCTGTACAATATTCTGACAATATAAATAACAATATCAAAGGGATCGCTGTTGACATGGAATAAAATTCTTTTAAATTTGTCGTCACGAAATTAAAAAAACAGATTTTTTCAGAACAGCTTTTAGATTCTTTGCATAAAATGTTGAGTAAATGGTCGGGATAAAGGATTTCAGAATAAATCTAATAAAAAAGTAGTCTCTCAAAGCCAATGCAGTTGAGTTGACTTTGACATTTTTCAGACAATGCAAATTGCCCGACTTTCATATAAAGAACTAATATTAATTATAAAAATAAAAGTAAATAAAAAAAATTAAATTTGGAAAACATAAGTTTTTCAACGAGTTTAATAATTTCAAAACTTCATTTTTAAGATTTGACGGTAGAAAAAATAAACTTATTGATATATAAAGTGTCATTGAACCATTGAATTAATTATTAAAATCAACATTGAGTGCAAAAAATGTGAAAATTCTGAGTGTTAAACAATTAATTAAAGCACAGAATTTACTAAAATTAATAGTTAAACGAAAATATCCACTTATTCAGAAAAAAACATGTCATATCAACAGACAATTCGAGTTGTTTTAGTTGCATGTAGTCAATGAACGTGTTCAATGTTGTATGACAATTTGTATGCAAGAAGAACTTTTCGCATATACAAGAAATTCAAATAAGTTAGAAATTAATTTTGTTTTAAATTATTGATTTTGCCCATTCCTAAGAATAACTGTTTGCCAGCATGAGAAGAAGCAAAGTATTTCATGAACAAAGTTATAACAATTTCGAATTAAAAAATCGTAATCCATAGAAAAGTATAGTAAAATTGCAGGTTTTGCTTTCTGAAGCTTTCAATAATTTCATGACATGTTTTTGCGAAAGATTTGAATCATCACACTTATTGGCTATGCAAAGCAGTATAATTTCATCTGGTTAACCAGCTTTCAAATTAGCTGTCAATACACTAAAATTAAAAAATATTTACCTTTTTTTGAATTTTTTATATGACAACGACTATCATTTCTGAAGTACAAGTTAGGTTTAGTTTTTGTTCACATGCAATGTATTGCAAGAACCAAGAAATATTTTAAAAATACAAAATTATGTTTTTGAACTTTCAGTACATCTCTGATGGTTTTTGAATGAAAATTTGGATTTTTCCGTACAAGCCTCCATACTTATTCAAAACAAGTTATAATTCAGGACTTAATCAATCGCTTTTAAAACTTTTATTGCTATTTTTTGTTGTAAAAACAACCAAACAAAGTTATTGGAGGTATACGAATTTATAAATTTGAAATTTCCAAACAAATTTTGCAGCGGAATTATGTACAACAATGGGGCAGGAGGAGATTGAGCGGACCAATTGTTGCACGATCCAACATATTTTCTGGTTAAGTATGGATCATAATTTTTTTTTCAAAATCATGGTGCTAAAATTGTCCAACAAACGTTTCGTATAGAAAACTGATACGAAAAATGTTTTGTTCTGACGTAAAACCTTATTTGCCGTAGAAGGAATCTTAAGGTTTTTGTTAACAATTGGCACCAAAATCGCGCGAAAAAAACAAGAAAAATTAAAACTGTCGTAAGATGCACACTTACCAGCAGAAAATATCGCAAAAGCCTCATTTCATCAGAAAACAATCCGAATTACATGATTCAGTATTATTTTTGAGGAAAAGTTGAAAAACAGCTAAAATTTTGGCAATTTAGGTCATGCTGTGCAACAATGGGTTAGGGGACAACGATTGGCAAATCACCCTAGTTGACATTTGATAGGAATGTATCTTACTTTCAAGTTTATAGTGTGTCTTTTTTTAAGGAAAAATATCAAACATGGATTCACATGGTCAAAACTGACTGTCTGACTGACTGTCTGACCGACTGTTCGACCGACTGTTTGACTGACTATCTGACTGAATGACAGGCTGACTATCTAACTGACTGACTGACTGACTGTGTGACGGACTGTTTGGCTGACGTCTGACTGATTGTCTGACTGACTGACTCTCTGCCTTACTGTTTGCCTGACTGTCTGCCTCAATGGTTGGCTGATTGTCTGACAGTCTGACTGGCAGTCTGACTGACTGTCTGACTGTCTGATTGTCTGACTGACTGACTGACTCACTGTCTGATTGACTGACTGTCTGACTGACTGTCTGACTGACTGTCTGACTGACTGTCTGACTGACTGTCTGAATGACTGTCTGACTGACTGTCTGACTGACTGTCTGACTGACTGTCTGACTGACTGTCTGACTGACTGTCTGACTGACTGTCTGACTGACTGTCTGACTGACTGTCTGACTGACTGTCTGACTGACTGTCTGACTGACTGTCTGACTGACTGTCTGACTGACTGTCTGACTGACTGTCTGACTGACTGTCTGACTGACTGTCTGACTGACTGTCTGACTGACTGTCTGACTGATTGTCTGACTGACTGTCTGACTGACTGTCTGACTGACTGTCTGACTGACTGTCTGACTGACTGTCTGACTGACTGTCTGACTGACTGTCTGACTGACTGTCTGACTGACTGTCTGACTGACTGTCTGACTGACTGTCTGACTGACTGTCTGACTGACTGTCTGACTGACTGTCTGACTGACTGTCTGACTGACTGTCTGACTGACTGTCTGACTGACTGTCTGACTGACTGTCTGACTGACTGTCTGACTGACTGTCTGACTGACTGTCTGACTGACTGTCTGATTTGATTGACTGTCTGATTTGATTGACTGTCTGATTTGATTGACTGTCTGATTTGATTGACTGTCTGATTTGATTGACTGTCTGATTTGATTGACTGTCTGATTTGAGTGACTGCAAAACTGTCTGTTTGACTGTTTGTCTGTCAGACTGATTGTCACACTGTCTGTAAGACTGTCTGTAAGACTGTCTGTAAGACTGTCTGTAAGACTGTCTGTAAGACTGTCTGTAAGACTGTCTGTAAGACTGTCTGTAAGACTGTCTGTAAGACTGTCTGTAAGACTGTCTGTAAGACTGTCTGTAAGACTGTCTGTAAGACTGTCTGTAAGACTGTCTGTAAGACTGTCTGTAAGACTGTCTGTAAGACTGTCTGTAAGACTGTCTGTAAGACTGTCTGTAAGACTGTCTGTAAGACTGTCTGTAAGACTGTCTGTAAGACTGTCTGTAAGACTGTCTGTAAGACTGTCTGTAAGACTGTCTGTAAGACTGTCTGTAAGACTGTCTGTAAGACTGTCTGTAAGACTGTCTGTAAGACTGTCTGTAAGACTGTCTGTAAGACTGTCTGTAAGACTGTCTGTAAGACTGTCTGTAAGACTATCTGTAAGACTATCTGTAAGACTATCTGTAAGACTGTCTGTAAGACTGTCTGTAAGACTGTCTGTAAGACTGTCTGTAAGACTGTCTGTAAGACTGTCTGTAAGACTGTCTGTAAGACTGTCTGTCTGACTGTTTGTCTGACTGTCGAATGACCGATCGAATAAACCAGATAGTTTGGCTTCTGCTGTGCGTTTTTCCGATTTTCGTCTATTTGACTGTTACTTAATCTTACGGGTTATTTAAATTTGCCAGACATTCTAATTGTAAACTGCCTGAATGCGAGACTGTCTAAAAATTTAGAGTTATCAACTCCGTGGTTTAAAATGATGGCAATTTAAATTTCCACAAAATATTTTGCCATCACAGAATAGTTTTTCAACATTGAAATTTACTTCCACTTTCGACTAGCGCATTATTTTGTTATAAAACTCAGCTAAATTCCACAATATATTCCTCAATTCTCCGTTAGTTATAGTCGTCAGCTGCTGTGAGTGTTCGGCGAAAAAAACTTTATCATCCCCTCAAATTGAAGCGACCGTCGTCGTTTACACAGGCAGTTGTGTCAGGCGGCCAGCAAGCTTTTTACTATCGCCGGACCGCTCACTTTTCCATCTCAAGTTGGTCAATCTGAAATTTACTAGCGTAATCCCGGGGCCTCCAGAACCGAGACTCGAATCGAGCCAAGCCGGAAGCTATCACACCATCATCATCATCATTGTTACTATGGACTTGCAGTGGGATGCTTCCGGTTTCCTAGATTCATAGTATGCACATCAACTCTAAACTGGAATTCCAGAGGAAGAAAAAGAGCGAACAAACGGGTACAACTTTGACAGAATTCCATTATCGTCGGATGCATCCGATCTCCTTTCCTGGGATGATACCAATATGCAAAGAGACTGACTACTACCAGTAGTGACTGACAAAATGTTTTCGAGAATTTCAAAGCGAACCCGAGAGAAGGAGAGCGACCAAAAAATAGCTACGATTCTCTAGGAAGACAGTTTTTGTCTTTTGCCATCGAAATCGTCCTTCCGAGATGGACGGAAACACGTAGATGCAATTCCATCTATGCGGGGACGGAGAACAGAGCATCAATCATCGTTTGTTAAAACACACTTCAGCTGTGCTGTTTCTTCTGCAAATACCGGTAGCACGTCCTCCGGAAACCTAGGGTTCCGGTTTCGATTGTGAACTTGAAAATTTTATCTGACTAAATCTTTAAAATCTTTAAATTTGGGTGGAAATAAACAAGCCAAAAACCCACTTAAACCAACAAAAGGATACCATACGCTAAAATACGTGAAGCAAACGTTTAACCATGGAACGAAATGTCAAACCATGCATACAAACGACGGAGTTCTTAACCGCCGATCTAAGCACCGGAACAGGTGCTGCAGGGTTCGAGCGAAAAAAAACAGGCAAAGAGATTGAAATTAATTAAATACCGTTTGCCATCCCTTGAACGGAACCAGATTTTTGGGACGACAGGACTACAGGTGATTGTGGAGTTGTATAAACAACTGGATTTTGAATAAGGTATTTTAAAAATTTTGAAAATTACTGGAACTTATAAATGCATGGGATTTTGAGAACAAGTATTTTTATCGAGACCGTTCGCATTCTTACATCGGTCCAGATATTAACGGTCATCACTGTAACTATTGACCTTCCAATTGTGCTCTACACGGCAAGATTTGATGATCTAACCGCACACCTTTTCCTCGGTTCCATCTTTTCCTTTCGATATTTCACGGAACTAAGGGAACGACTCAACCAAACCCTGTTTCGTATAACTATGCACAGTTTGATAGTACGATAGTTAGAGGAACATACTCTCTCTTTTCCCAAGCCGGATGTCCAAATATAATCACACTAAAACGTTCCCTAGTTTTTTTCTCTTTTTTTTGGGAAGAGCCTTCCCACTTTTGGTCCGTTTCTCTTGTGTTGACATTTGCCATAGAGACACGGTGTAACATATAGAACAGCAAGATTGAATGAACTAGTGGAGAAGTGTTATCCGTGCCTATCCTTTGCGATAGCTTGAATATGTTAAGAGAAAACGACGATGGGGAGGTGGACATTTTCGGTCGACCTAAACCTCTTCACAGCTAATGAGAAAAACGGTACCTTTCCAGGTATGTTTTCCTTGGTTTTGGAAAATATTGTATCACTTTCCCTAGTTCTTTATATTTTTACCGTCGTTTGTCGTTAAATTGAAAAAATTGACGTAATGGCGACCTGCACAGTTCTCACATATAAAAAGATTGTTTTGTGTCTAATTTTCGAAAAAATGTTAACCCAAAGACTTAAAAACTGTATTTAACTTGTTTTTGTCTTGTTGATTTTTTTTTTTTTTTTTTTGAGAATGAAGTTGAGTTTTGAAAATTCAAGAGAATATTGTGAAATATGTCTGTAGAAACAAATGGTTTAAATTTAAAGTTTTATTTTGTGTAGTTTTTCAGGAGTTTTCAATTGAAATGTTAATTGCTTATCTATCAATAAATTTCTCTAGAAATTTAATTCCTAAAACAGCAAAGCAAAGGCCGACATTCCGACGACCGTCGTTGTTCTCGATAACACATGACACATATTTTTGCTTATGTGTTGACGACAACACTGCGCTCAGCTTCGAAAGCACTGAATACACTGATTCTAACTATATGCGCTGCTTATCAGTGACAGGGCGTATAATGAGAAAGACCATTCCCATCAGCGCCTTCGTCCGTCCCTAAATATGTTCAAAACTCGAAGAGCAGAGGAAGAGACATCGTGGGCAAAATTTCGACCGCAACATATGGCTTTTTAATTCGGATAACGCTCCACGAAACAAACCAAACGAAGAAAACTTTCTTTCTTTCTTTGTTTGGACGGAGAAACCTTCCCAAATCGGATGACGCATACCATTTCCGGGGACAACAATCATACGAGGCTGGTGGCGTGGCGTCTCGATAAGGATTCCCTTCGGAATGGATAGATATTTTCTCCTACCGAAGCAGCAAACTGATAACAAGCCGAAACCAAAACCAAAACCGAGAACGAAAATAGAATAAAATGGCCCATCAATTTCCAAAAGTTATCCATCCGGGATAATCCGCCCTGGCCGTCGTCGTCGTCGTCGTTAGATACGATTTCTTGGAAAAATTATGGTTCCGAATAGCTAAGCAGCAGCAAAGCAAGGCTAAGGAAGGGAGAGATCAAAATCTGCCATTGACCGGTATCTTTTTCGTGTCCAATGGTTCGAGACACTCCTTAATATTCCAAACGAAGAAGTTCTAGGAACCAGCCCAAACGATAACATTCGCATATTATTCTTATCTAGGAAGCTCTTCCATCCTAGATGCTCTTCAAAGAATGAACGGATCGAATCTGGGAAATTATTTTCACACAAACGCCACCCACAATTTGGTGGATTTTTTTTCCACTTGGAAGAAGACAATTGTATACACACATGGCAACGAATATGGATTATATTGGAGCACCGAAGAAAAAGAAAGGTTGAAAATTTTGGAAGCATTCCGGGGAATTTTTGAACCCAAACGTGAGACTCTTAAATTTAAATTTCTCGGGTATTGATCGAGAATCATTGCAACACTTCCAAAGACGACAAATATTCATTTAAAGCGGAGCAAAACTGTCTGCGCGACTAGGTGTTCTGGAATAACACTAAGCCTTAATAGTACTATATCTGATTCAAATCCTCATTCTCTAAGTAAGAGTGTTTGCAACACTTTCTTGAGAGAAAGTCGGTAGATATCAATCCAAAGCAGAGGAAAACTGTTTGTAAGAATAGGTATTCTGGAATAGCACTGAGCTCGAACAAGGTCCAGTGATATTCTCCTGCACTGATCGAGCATTTTCGCAACATTTTTGAAAGAACAAAACTGTCTGCAAGGGTAAGTGTTCTTGAATAGCAATGAGCTCTAACAATGTCCATTCAAATTCTCCTGCACTGATCGTGCATTTTTGAAACATTTTTTAAAGAACAAAACTGTCTGCAAGGTAAGTGTTCCGGAATAGAACTGAGCCCGAACAATGTCCACTGATATTCTCCTGCACTGATCGAGCATTTTTACAACATTTTCTAAAGAACGAAACTGTCTGCAAGGTTAAGTGTTCTTAAATAGAACTGAGCTCTAACAATGTCCTATAAAATTCTCCTGCACTGATCGAGCATTTTTGCAACATTTTTCGAAAAACAAAATTGTCTGCACGGGTAAGTGTTCTGGAATAGAACTGAGCTAGAACAATGCCCACTGATATTCTCCTGCACTGATCGAGAATTTTTGTAACATTTTTTAAAGAACAAAACTGTCTGCATGGGTAATGTTCTGGAATAGCAATGAGCTCTATCAATGTCCATTGAAATTCTCCAGCACTGATCAAGCATTTTCGCAACATTTTTTAAAAAACAAAACTATCTGCATGGGTAAGTGTTCTGGAATAGAACTGAGCTCGAACAATGTCCACTGATATTCTCCTGCACTGATCGAGCATTTTTACAACATTTTCTAAAGAACAGAACTATCTGCAAGGATAAGTGTCCTGGAATAGCACTGAGCTCTAACAATGTCCATTGAAATTCTTCTTCACTGATCAAGCATTTTTGCAACATTTTTAAAGAACAAAACTGCCTGCAAGCGTAAGTGCTCTGGAATAGCACTGAGCTCTTATTATGTCCATTGAAATTCTCCTGCACTGATTGAGCATTTTTGCAACATTTTTTAAAGAACAAAACTGTCTGCATAGGGAAGTGTTCTGGAATAGCACTGAGCTCAGGAGACTTATTGTAAAATTGGCACTTAGAAAAGACTAAAAATGAAAAATTTACGAACACATATCTCTAAACTAAAAAAAACCTTTTACCCAAAGCTTTTTTCCATTAGTTCCTTGGTTGTTTGGGTATAAATTTTCGATCTTTTCAGTTTGGGTTCACTGCCGGAAGCCTTAAAGCATCAAATCAACTGTAATTGTGGTTGTTCAGTCGGGATCACTCCAAAAACATCAACAAAAGAACCCGTCCGCCGTTTGGCATTCTCGCATCGGCATTTCAAATCGACCGGGGCCAAATAGTCGTCGTAAACAACATCCATGACCCCGGCCCTTTTCCCCCGACAACAACCAATCCCCCCGCCGTTTGAATCGTGTGTCATCTTTATTCCAGTATCATCGCATCCGACACAAGCAAATGTGTCCGCTACAACAAGTCAACAAACATCGTCGCTCGCGTACAGTGCAATAATCGCAAATTGCCTCCCCCCGAAAATCGAGAGCTAGCGCATGCACCCGGAATGACCCACATCAATAACAACAACGACAACAACGAACGGCTTCTTCTTTAATGTGAATCTCGTGTGTTCGACCAGTCCGCCCAGCTTCAATCAAGGCCCCAGTTCAACAGATTCCAAACCGGATGACCGGACCGGAATATTCCCATAACCAGCTGAGCTGGGATGGGATGATCGGCGTCACTGACTGGACGATTCGAGCCAGATTAAAAATCCTCAAAAATGTTCTACAACCAACCAAACCAGCTGCAATTCCTTTCTGGTGAAGGGAACGTGTGAGGCGTAAACTGGGATTGTTGACATTCCTCCCACGCTTACACTTTCACCATACTTTAGTCCGTTCCAGCACCCAAAAGCACCATAAAATTGATTTATTGCAACGTTCCGGCGCCAAACCCGACAGGTGGTGACTCACCGGATCCAACCTGGTTCAAACAGAAAGCGTTTGGTACTACTTCCTCTTTCTACAACTAGTAGGTACCTACTACTAGTTTGAAGGTACCTTCAGGTAACTGATACTGATAACAACATGGTCTATAAGGCAAACGATTCGATTCAGGGCATTTGGGCGAGCTGCTTCCTAATGAAGTCTGAACTTCGGAAAAATATCAAACGTTTTACGCCATTGAGGTGAAGAATGAAGACTTTCAGAAATCATCATACAGGACCAACTCGCTATTGCAAAAAAGGGATAAAATCCCAATAATATTTAGCATAAATATTTGTTTTTTGTTGTCGGTGCATGAAAACAGGCAAAACTTCGATTCTAATGCCTTCGCACGATTATTTTAGTAGAATTGATACACAAACATAGCTCTTCGAATGTGGGCATTGTACAGGTCACCATTCCACCAATTCCATCAAATGAACTAAATTCAACCAACTACGTTGTCATACAGGATTAATTCACAGAGAATTTTTTCGTTCTTCAATTGCCAAAACCTTGAACTTTCCAAAACCTTTACATTGCTTTTACTGGCAGATATAAGGCACAAACAAAAATATTTAAATTACACACATACTCTTTTTAAATAATAGTCTTTTCCAAAGAAAATAGTGTTAATCTCGAATTCCACGAAAATTTCGATCGACTTTTTAAGATAAAGTGATAAAAACCTGTTTTGAGGAGCTACATAACAAAAATTATTCTGAAAACGTCTTAAAATGAAAATTTTTCAAGTTTCATTTTTCGCCAAACGAAATAAACAATCAGAAATGAAGGTCTACTTTGTGTAGTTCAAATTTCAGAAGAGAATTAAAGGTGTTTTTTTTTTTTGGAATTCACCCTATAGGAAGAAAGCCTTAAAAGTTTTAACGTTGGGGGTGTTTTTGGAAATTATTGAGGTATTTTAGAAATTTGTTCCAAGCAAATTGGCTTTATCCAAAAACGAATTTTACTACGGGGTAAAAAAAAATTACCTCAACTCTCTACTTTCGATTCTTAATTTTCAACACTCAAAATGCACTTTTAAACTCTCAATTCTCAATCCCTAAACCTCAATTCTTAACTTTTAACTTCCAACATACAACTCTCAACATTCAACTCCCGATTCTCAAGTGTTAATTTTCAACTCAAAACTCAATACTTTCAATTCTCAATGCTAGACTTTGAACTTTGAACTCTCAACTCTCTACTCTCAGCTCTCCACTCTAAACTCTCTACTCTATTATGATTCTCAATCCTTAATTTTCAACTCAACACTCAATACATTCAATTCTCAATGCTAGACTCTGAACTTTGAACTCTCAACTCTCTACTTTCAACTCCTACTCTCAACTCTCTACTCTCTATTCTCTACTCTCTACTCTCTACTCTCTACTCCCAACTCTCTACTCTATACTCTCTACCCTTTACTCTCTACTTCTTCATAATTACAAACTTTCAATCCTGAACAATCAACTGCAAATTCTCAGAGTTGAGAGTTTGGAGTTCAAAATTGAAAGTAAAGAGTTGAAGTTTGCTAGTTGAAAGTTGTGGGGTTGACAGTTTGAAACTGGGAGTTCTCTACTCTCTACTCTCAACTCTCTACTCTCAACTTTCTACTCTCAACTCTCTACTCTTTACTCTCTTCTCTTTACTCTCTACTCTCTACTCTCTACTATCTACTCCCTACTCCCTACTCTCTACTCTCTACTCTCTACTCTCTACTCTCTACTTTCTACTTTCTACTCTCTACTCTCTACTCTCTACTCTCTACTCTCTACTCTCTACTCTCTACTCTCTACTCTTTACTCTCTACTCTCTACTCTCTAC
>NC_073693.1:292596226-292627001 GCF_029784155.1 Uranotaenia lowii | reverse complement strand
ATTTGTCCCATCCACGACTGCCTGCCGGTTTAACCTGGCCTGGAACTTACTTATTTTTCACTATTGGTTTGTTACTACATCGGTTCTATTAGTAGGTAGCTGTTATGGGTCAGATCACCTACAACAACAACACGGGAGTTGTGGCTACCGAATCGATGTCCGTAATTCGAACTTTCTGAGGAGCAACAAGAGGATTTAAGCGAGGGGATCAAATGAGTGGCCATTTGTTTCAGCACTTCTTATAAGTGGTCCATTGCATTGGTCGGGTGTCGGGTGATCTCGTTAGGGAAATTGAAACTCGTTACACATATCGTTTTGTATCGTATACGACACAGAGCGACGCGACACCATCATTGAAGGCGCTTAGTGGCTACATACCTATTTAGCTGAGAAAAGTTGAGCCTGATTAATGCTGCCATGCATGCGAAATGAATTGGCCCATTACAATCCAGATTACAAATTGTTTTTAAAACGTTATGAACTGGTTGCGGGATACGTATAAACATCTGGTTCAACTATTGGGAAGATAAACAGGCGAGCTGTCAGCTGTAGGTTTTAGACATGATTGTATACATTTCAATCGGTAGGTTCATACTTTTGAACACATTTTGGTAACATTTTCGAAATATTATCAGTGAACTAATTGTCGTAGGCCGAAAGAGGAGAACGTCAAGTCAACTTATGGTAACTTCCAAATTTCTCAAACCCTGAGGGTTAAAAAGATTCGTTTTGGTTCAAAAAAAAATCGTTTTGAAAATTTTTGAAGTAAAGTTAAAATAAGTAAGTACCGTAATCCGGGGTAATATTGATCACTTTTTTCAATATTTTTCGATTATTTATTCTGTTAAGGGGAATGTGGCATGTTTAAAATTTTAAAACCAGTACTGGACTTCTATTAACTAAAAACATGGTTGCAGAAATTTATTAGACTACTTTAAATTTTATTTAAAAATCGATTTCGTCTCTGTTTCGAATCTGATGCTTTGGGGTAACATTGGTCAGCCTCTATTTTCGACGGTTTTTACGAGTTTTCTTGATCATAAAGGATACAAAAGTCCTTTATATTATTTACAAATGCTAGTTTATAAATTTCACCTTGCTTTTTAACGTTTTCTTTTAAAAACATTTTTTATCGAAAATAGAACTATTATGATGCATACATTTAGGGGCAAAAATTAAATTGATTGTTAAAAAGTTTGAGCTAGTGATACTAGTGAAATTTTACCTTCACACATTCCTGTAAGCCCTCCCACTATTTCTATTTTCATTTTTACTTCAAAGTTAATCATTGGATAGGGTTCCTATCCATTTGTCCAATACGGGCTTACTCTTGGAAAATGTCCTTATTTTTTAAATATAGAAAATTTATCAAAAAATGACTAAAAAATAGCACTATAAATATACATATATAAAGAAAAAAAGTTGTTCTTGCACATTCAACAACCCGTTTGCTTCTAAATGCATTTTGGTATCATCAGGAGAGCTGTTTGTTTGCGAGCCTTAGAAAACATAGATATTTTATGATTTTGAAATTACATTTTTACTATCAGAAAAAAAAATTCAAATACAATCCAAATTGTACTTATTTGATACTCAATAAATAGGCTTTCAAATGTAGAAAAATTGATGATAATGTGCAAAAATTAATTGTTGGTCAAAATTACCCCGGTGATCAATGATACCCCGGTTTACGGTATTTATTTAATGTTTGTATGAGAAAATTTCATATTTGAATCAAACTTGAAAAACAAACATGATTTTTCTTATAACTCTGGAATCGAGCCATCTAATCATGTTTAATGTGTTTAATTGGACTGCCTTCCATGCCGAAGGAAAAGTAGGCGATGGCACTTGTTTTTTTTCGGTTGTTCTGATAATTTTCGTGTTTTAATTAAAAAAAACGTTATGAATTGATATTAAGTATAAATAAGTATAAAATGATATTATAAAAGTAATAAATAAAATGTAATTATAAAAGTAATAAATAAAAGTAATAAAATGATATTAAGTATAAACAGTTTGTCAGATGTTCACAGCAGTGATGGCCACCGGAATAAGTTCTCTAAACTTTAGGAAGGGGAAAGGAGTTTTCAGAGGTTTTATATTTGCCTAATGAAGTTGAACGAACTTTGTTGATTCCGGTTCTGTTGTTCGTGTCGGAGGTCGAGCTCAAATTTATGGACCCAAAAACATTCTATTGAAAGCTAGCGTTGTCCTAGTGAGAGTGATATAAATAAGTGACCTTATCCTGTGGAGTTTTTGTGGAAAATTTTTGACAGCTTTGTAAATATGACACCCAACTTCAAAATAATTGCCTTTTCAGTATGTTGTCCAACGAGCTAGGTTAAAGTATTCTATCATGAGAATGAATTGGATTGCTTCGATTGAAAAATGTAAAAACAACGCATCGCAGAGTAGAACAAATCGTATGTTTGAGTGACGTCATATTCAATACACTCTTCCCAACGAGGGACTTTGGTGAGATTGTTCCATGTTTCTTTCAGTATGCCTTTCATAAATCCTATCTGCCAAGTAGGATTCACTCAATTGCACCTTCTTATTCCAATTTGAATCAGCTTTGTGAGTTATCTGCACATATAGATTTATTGTTCTGGTTCATATCTTTTCTATCACGACTTGTCGCAGTGTGCATTATGGCACCAAAATAATCTTCAAAATAAAAAAAAAAAAAAAGGAATAAGAAAACATTTGAAATAAGATTTGAATTCAGATTTCGATTTTGCAATCTTTTGCTGGTTTTGGTTATTAGTTATACCATGTGTAGTCACCCCATGTTATGCTATGTTATGCTATGCTTAGTTGAACTTTCTTCAATGCCAAAAGATACATTTTTATTCAACAGGTTAAAATTCGGCGGTTATCTAAAGAAATACTAAGTTACTACAATCTTCGACAAAATTGTCTAGCAGAAAATTTCCTTAAGATAATTTATAAATTGGAACAAACAGGCTTAGGCAGAGTTAAAATAAAAATCTTGCCCTTTTTTTTCACACACATAATATTAAATTTTCTCATACAATCCAAAGGAAAAAAACTTGTTAACGTTACAAAGCTTTTAAGACTTCAGCCTTGAGGAATTGAAAAATGACCAAAAATATACTAAGTCCAATGAACAGCAAATTGGGTGGCAAAGGATTTAAAGGAAATAAAATTCATTACGAATTTCAAAATTCGATCAAATATACAATATATTTCCATTTAAATCGCTCACTGAAGAAGATAGTAAGTTTCTATCGAAATACCGGTATCTGAACTTTTCTTCTACCGTAGTTGAATTATAGGGAATCTTTCGATCGCTTTGATTGATGATAAAATTCTTAGATTTAATACTTGAATTGGTCTCTCAATCAGTCTCATCATAAGAAATTTATGACTTTCAATTTCAAATGATTGCAGTTGAACAGGATATAACTTTTTTTGCTAACCCTTTAATGCATAGTGTTGTTCTAAAACAACACTTATCAAATTCCAATTCTCTCAAAAACGCTTAGAAAATGCTAAAATCAAATTTATTTAATTTTTTTTAAAGTAGTTTTTGGAAAATCTCTGATATTTCTTTAGATTTGCAAATTCTAACAAACTTTTTAATCTCAACCAACCACAAACACCTTCCTGCACCCAATAAACAAGGTTTGGAAGATATTTGCAAGATCGTTTTGAAATAAATCAAGAATTTCTTAAATTATTTTACATTTTGGATGGACAATAATTTTTATGATACTCGAAATAACGACTTCAAATCTTTTCAGTTATGTTATTTGAATTGAAATATTATTTTTTCACTAAACCAGCATTTTGTGTTTATCTTGAATTTAACGGTTTCACTAAAAGTCTATAAACTTGAAAACAACAAAATGCTACTAAGACCATTCCAAAATGGTATCTGTGATCACAAAACTCACAGTTGCAGAACGGCTTCAAGTTGTTTTCAAACGTCCTGTTTAAAGAGTCGAGTATTTTTCTGAAGGTTGCGCAAAATAAATTACCCCATTTGCTCTTTGAGTGACTCTATTTTTCACAATTTTTAAAATACAGTGAAATTTAAAAAAAAAAATACTGTGAACCATTGCTGCAAATTTTAAATTCTTAATCAAATTTTGATGGACGACTAAGGTGAATCGAGAGTAACAATCTTGACTCAGAACTATGGCCAAAACCTCAAAATTTTATCCAAAGTCAAAAATTCTACTACATTTTTCCAAAAAAAAAATTCTCACTTGATGATTAATATTCAAAGACTGTACTCGAAAAACGCTATCAAAAGTTATTCACAAAAGAAGTTTGTGCATGAATTTTGGGTACAATCCTTAGTCCTAAATATCGAATTTTCAATTAGATTCAACTCTCTAAGATTGCCGAAAAAATGTTTTTGCTTTATTTGCAGAATCAAAAAAAATTAATTGAGTGGTCATAATTATGTATTTTGTGTCTAAAACAATTTTTGAGCAAAGTTTTTCCAAATTAACTAGCTGATGTTTCGATGAAAAAAAAAACAATTTTCGAGTTTTTTTCTTCTTGGATTTAAATTAAGAATTCCCTTATTTGCCTAGATATTGCCCTGATTTCGGGTTGTCACTTTCAAATCGAATGTTCAGATATTGCAAGGTTTTATAAAAAAAAATACCTGGATAAGTGCGGAAGAATATCTGATAAGCTTCGATTCGATTAATTTCCGATGTTCTGGTTAATTTTTTTTAAAATCGAAATTTGTTGTCTGTGATCAGATTGTGGAATCTGTATCCAGTTTATTATTATTGACATTAAGTTTTGATTTTAATTTATGTGTAGAGTTGAATCTTAAGAATGTTTTATAATGGTGATCCAGAATTGAAATATTAGAGTATCATCTATCGGAATTTTAATTTAGATTCACTAGTTCAATTACAAATAAATAATTGAAGATAGAATTCGAATAGAAAATCAAAGATTCAAAATACAAATAAGAGATTTCTGGTTAAAGATTCTGTTATGAAACGCCGTTTTTGGTTGATAATTATTGGGGCATTTTTGGGCATTTAGATTCAGAAATCGATTTCAAATAAAGAATTCAGAACTTTTATTCAGGTTCAAAATGCAGAATCCAAATTCGAAATTTAAATTCAAAATTTCCCAAAAAAAAAACAAAAAACCGGTGAAAACTACTATTATTAAATAAGATCTGAATTCATTTTCAAGATTGCGTTCGATGAAAAATCTAAATTTAAATTATTTTTTTTTTTCAACCAGATTCAAATAATGAAATAAATTATTAATGATAATATATTGTTGATAAAACAGTACTTGATGTAAGGTTTAGGAAAATTCAGCTGGGAATATATTTTATCGGTTTGTTCTTTAACATTATTAACATTGTAGATACTTCAAACACAAATATTTAAACTAAAATCTGATGGTATCGGGTTCACAAGAGTTGAAAATAAATCTTATATGAACCCCAAAATAGTTTTTCTTTCAAAATAGTTGTTTAAAGCTTAAAGACTTTGGTTAGAAAGTAATTATATTTAATGAATAACTTTTAATATAAAAGAGCTTAATTCCAAATAATGAGATACCCCTATAATCAATTTTTTATGTATGGATTTTTCAAGCACAAGTGTTTTGGAAAAACTTTATCATCCAAAACCCCCCTTTTCCCCCTTGAGGCAGTTTTTCCTACGGCCCTGCTGTGAACTATAAACTTTCAGCAATATTTATGCAAATTTTCAGTTGCGATTGCTTAGTGATGCAATTTTATGTGGGGCACCCTTTAAAATCATTGGATTTTTTTTATTTGTTATGAACTTTTCAAATAACCAACTGCCCAACAACCAAAAGTCCCATAAAACAGGTACAAAAACGCTTACTCAGCCCCATCATTGATACGAAGCACGTTCTATGCAGCTCAAAATTTAAGATCTTATTGATACTTTCAAGTTAAAAAAACAAGTCTTAAAGATCTTCTATTCAACTTCCAAAAAGTCGTAAAAAATGAATCAAAAATCTCTCTCTATCTCAACTGCACCCTTAGCATCGGTTCATATCACCTTCTCTTGATTATTTACTATGATCTGTACATGGTGCCGCCATGATGCCACGCTCCGGAATCCAAACTCGAAAAATTGCTCAATTGCTGCTTTCCTACATTTCCTACATATATCTTATCAGAATGGTAGCTCAATTATTAAATTAGGGGAGATAAGGGCATAATGTCCACCTTAAGAAAAACGCTTATTTAACCATAGAGAACAGCTATAATATGTGAATAACATCATTGTTTCGTGTTCAGACACTCAAATAGTCTATTGCCTAATTGGATGAAACTTGAAAAAGTAGATAAAAACGTTCAAAAATGCATTTTAAACTTTTTTGCCGAATGATGAAAACCAGTCCTTTGTAGGGGCATAATGAGAACCCTCACTGGGGCAGTATAAGCACAATTTTTCGGGGCAAGATGAGCGTTTTCTGCCGAGAAATCTAGCAGCAAATTCGACTCGATGAAGTCAACTGAATAATAGAGCTACAGCTTGACTTGTTTCATCTGACGATTTGGCCTATTGGTAAGGTGTCGAACAGGTAATCAGCAGACTCGAGCTCGATTCCTGGTCAAGGTGATTTTTTTTTCATTATCATTCATGATCGATGCATTTAGCACTAAACGGTGAGGCGTAGATTCATCAAACAAAGCAATAACAAAATAATCTAGGTCTGTTTGTAGAATTCAAAGAATTAATACATGCTCATACATTATGTTTCTGGTGTTTTGTTTGACGGATGATGCTACTAGCCGTATAATGTACATAACAATCAAAAAAATCCATCATTAATGGTATGTAAAAAAAACCCTTGAACAAGAATCGAACTCGAGTCTTCTGATTACCTCTACGACACCTTACCAATAGACCAAATCGACAGATGAATCAAGTCAAGCTGTAGCTCTATTATTCAGTTGACCTCTTCGAGTCGAATTCGCTGTTAGATTCCTCGGCAGAAAACGCTCATCTTGCCCTGATTAAAAGTGCTCTGTTCGCCCCAGGTCAACAAATTTAAGTAAAAACGCGTTTTAAAATTGATCAAAGTGAAAAATCAAAAATTTTATGATGGTGAAAATTCAAAAACAATGTGTAAATCATGTTGCAGTGCGTACATTTCAGATCAAGATGATTTAAAAGTCATTAAAGCTTATTTGGTGGAGTTCAAAAATTATAATATTTTCGTCACTTGAGAACCTAGCTGGTTATTATTTAAAATTTCTGTAAAGATAAGGATATTTATATTTTGGTGAAAAAGTAATACTATAGGTTGTACGAAACAAATCCTCATGGAAATTTGTATAAGAAAATACGTACATTTGTAGAAAAAGGAGTGCTTATTATGCCCTCGGTGCTCGTTATGCGCTTATCTCCCCTAATTATTGAAAAAAAACTTGCCCGGTTTGGGAATCGAACCCCGACCTTCGTGATGAAAATCGAACACGCTGCCACAAGACCACGCCTAGATGTTGTTCTAACTGAAACTAAAACTCAAAGTGGTGATTTGATTTTGAAAGCACCTCAATGCACTTTTTGTGACTTACCATATCCCTTTTTGAGCACTTTTGTGTCCTTTACGTGAATTAAGTCCCGTACAACGTACGTATAAATCACTTTTGCTACTTTCAAGTTCATTATTGGATACATATAGTTCACTTATGGGAATCGGGCAAAACAAGTCACATACAACGTACATATTAATCACTTTTGCAACTTTCAAGTTCATTAATCTTATATATAAAAATTGAGGCGTTTTCTTTGTAACACCATCACGTATAAACGGTCGGTTGGAATGAAGTGAAATTAAGTATTCGAGGGTTTTTCGGGTAAGAGATGGTTTGTATAATAATTTCAAGAATCTCACTTTTTATGGAAGGGGGGGGTCCCCATACAAAATCAACTAGAATCGGGACAAAACTGGAACAACTTGAAGACGATTTTCACGAAAACTGATTCACGAGCACGAAGTAGTTAAAGAACTGTAAACATTTTCCAACGATTTATTAAGGGCCGGGTAAAACGAAGTTTACCGGGTCAGCTAGTAAGTACATAAAGTTCACTAAAGGGAATTGGGCAGTTGATTCTCTTTGTCAGTCAATATGTAACTTTCAATGCCTTCATTCAAGTGAATATGTGACTTTTGGTTGCTTGGGTGTAGTCCTTAAAAACCAAGCAATATTATTGCTGCAATATTAGCTCACAATCTATCTGAATTAATATCAATCGAAAGTTTTAAATGCGGCTTCAAAAATAAGACATACATTTGTTATTAAACAGTCATTTTTAAGGACTTTTTGAATTAAAAGACGATTTCTCTAGAACAAAAAATCACTACCAAAAATGTTTAGAAGCATCTGACGAAACGCAATGCGTAAAATGTACTCATTGCGTGTTAGATAACAATTTGCGACAAAAATACCATCTCTGAACTGCAATAACTAACATTTTTGCTCATACCGAGAAAAAATATCTTAAAATTCCATTCACGCTTGAGACTCAAGCAAGCCTCCCTATGATCAGATCTTGCTGAAATTTGGCATGACACCTTCTCGGACATGCAATAGTGTGCGTTCTCTTACCCCACCTTAGAAATAGTGTATACAGGTTGAAACACACCATGTATCGTTTCCAGATATTTCAATAAACACCCATCAACTTGAAACAACGGTCACATTTACATAATTAAACTTTACCTTTTTCTTTATTTCCAGCGATCGCGAAGCATCTGTAATGCTATCGAACTCCTGGCTGTACCACTACTACACCGTCCAGTCCAAGATGCAATTCGGCATTCCCTTCGAGGGTGCAACCCGAATCCCACCCAACACGGCGTACTACGGTGGCCATCATTCACCCACTCACTCAGCCGGAATCCAATCCCACGGTTACATAGCTCCTCCGCATCATGTTTCGTATGGATATCATTCTCCGGTGGGGCAAAGTGGAGGTGGTGGAGCTAGCACAGGTCACAACGGAACATCTCTCATAAGTCACCATCATGGGTTAGGTGGTGAACATTATCGACCTTATGGCTATAGATTGAAGACCCACCCTGTAGATTACAGCAGTCAACAGCAACCTCCGATGGTTAGCACCGGACAGGTTCGGTGTGAATCTACAGGAAGCAGCCAAAGTATTCCAATAAATGGGGAGAGAAACGGATCACCTCCGGCGAAAAAACGAGCTTTGGGTCGATTAGAACCTCTTTATATTCCGGGAAACGAGCAGGACTCCCCGGAGAGTTCGGTCATCGAACTGCAGCCATCTTCTCATCCCATCAATCATGAGCACCCTGCGGATAGTTCGCTCAGTAGAAATGGATCCGGCATCTCCGGTGGAGCAGGATCTAGTTCGATCAATGGATCTGGTGGTCTTCAAACCATGACCCTGTCTACCTCATTACATACCCGAAGTAATCGAATCCTGAAGGCTCCTCCTTCTGCAACGATCACCTCGGAACCGACGGACTTCATCGATCAGTGGAATCCAAGTCCTCCCTGGTCCGACACAACAGTCCAAAAAGTTCCGGACATCTCCCATCAGCAGCTTTCCCCCTATATGACGACAACACCTCCAACTCCCACCAGTGCTCCGCCTCATGTTACGGGCATTCCTACCACAACATTCTCTTTCGATTGGATGCCCGAACAGTTCGTTCCAATAATGGCAGACGGATCAACGGGTGTTCCATGTACTCTGACCCAGGACGGAATCCCAGTGCCAATGTCCCTGCCCATGCCAGTACCCCTACAAATACCTCCTCCACCATGGCCTTCGGATCATCGGCTACTCCCCCTAGAAGGCAGTTTATCAACCTCCTCAACTGTTGAGCGAAAACCTTTAGAAGATCACCAAAACCAACAGCAACAGCAGCAATTTTTGCCGCAACACAGTCTTCAACAGCATCAGCCATCACAACATCTTCAGCATCAATCCCAGCTTCACAACCAAACTCCAACCGCATCCAGCAGCGTAGATATTGGACCATCACGAGGTATTAAACGATCTCATTGAACGCGTAATATCCTTTTTCGTTTCGTCCCGCCTGTTGTTCAGGGATGTAGCCATTTTTTAAACAAAAAACAACAACAATCGTACATCTTCCAGTATCAGTATTCAAATTAAAACCTAAGTTAGCAGACATAGGACAGATTTAGCAGTTATTTTGTCGTACAAACATCGATCGCTTCCACTCTCAAAGCGAAGAGGCTAAGTGCCAAGTAGTTGTATTTTAAACAGTATAGGTTTAAACTAAAGCAATCAAAGTTATTAATTTTCCGTGCTAAATTTAACCTTTCCCATAGGTCTATTGTTGATTTGTTAAAAGTTACTATTGTGCAATTTGCATGGCTAAGACGGGCGAAAACTATGGTTTTAGATCAATCGCAATTTTTGTGTAATAGAAAGAAAAACAACAAACGTTAAACGTGCATTTCTACAGCTCTAGATTCCTTCATCATAAACAGTAAAATAGTGCATCTATTTATTATTTATTTATACATCTACTGTTCGTCGGTTTTCACCGATCAAATTGTGCATTTCATTCAATAAAAATTATTGATTTTGTAAAAATGTTGCATGTTTTCATTGAAATCCGAACATACTCGTTACAAAATAGAATACATTGGACATCGCCATTGGAGATTTCGTAAATGAATAAGGTAAGTGTTAGTTGAATAATAAAATGTTTCAAAAATTCATAACCGCTTTCGCGATTCGAATTCAATATAAGTTTCATCACTGTTTGGATCGAATAAAATATGTTAAATCTAAATAACAGTGAACCTTGAAGTTGGATATTTCTTCTCATCAATTATTTTTTCGAAGACCACAGATACCCTTTTCTTCGTTCTTCTAGTGATATTTGCTTTTCCCTATCAGGTTTTCGTTCATCAAACTATGCCTGCGTGGAAAACTTTTATTTTCAGTGCAAGTATTGCCTACAGAATCCGAGATCGTTTTTATAATTCAGAATTATCATCCAAAATTCATGACAATGAATAAATTTAAAACTTTAAAACAACAAAATAAATCTTAGAATCAAAATAAGAAAATTGCTGACTACCTCTCGAATGAAGACAAAGATATAAATTAAAAACGATCCAACGGGAAATAACAACTCAAAACTCAGTACCATAACAAAACCATGGCCGTAGGATCAAGGAAAGGAAGGATTGGATGTTAAGCCTCCTCCCCATACAGAATCATGAACACATCATGAGAAACTATGCTTTAAAATCCAATTTCTTAATCAAATGTTAAAAATTACTATAAGAATACTAATATTTATACCCCAAAAACTTATCTTAAATTTTGATACATACAATGAAAACATTTCTTTAATAATATACTTAAGAAAGCGTTTTATGGTTGTTGAGAAAAAAGGGTGTTGTTTAAAATCAAATTACATTTCAAATATGGGTTAAAAATGTGCTGAATGATTCAATTCAATTTCACATAATAATTTGATTCAGAATTCAAATTCAAAACATGATTCACAGAACTCGGTAATTTTTAACCAAAATCCTAACATGTGAAACTCTGTTATCAACTCGGTAAAAATTTGCCTGGCAGAGAAATGACAGCTGTCTATTACAGACTTTTTCTGTAAAAAACACCGCTGAAAGCATTTTTCAAAATGTTGACGTTGACATTTGTCAGTGGAACAGATCGCTCGATCCGATAATGTTTACCGAAATGCCTGTATTTATATCAGAAAGCCTGGTAATTTTCAACCGAAAAACACAATGCTTTGTAAAATATACCGAACAACAGCTAGAGTTTGCCGAAAAACCTGTTATTATAACCGAAATTCTTGTTATTAATACAGAAATTTCTATAATTATTGCCGAGATATCTTTAACTTTTACCGTCATTTTTTTTAACTGGAAAACTGTAAAAGTTCGGTAATATATTCCGAAACACTGGTAGATTTTACCGAAACACCTATAATAATGACCGAAATACCGATAAATATTATCGAAATGCCGGAAATTTTTCCCAATAAACTGTAAACAATTCGGTTATTTCCACCAAACCAGCCTTTGATGTTAACCGAAAAACAGTTTCTCACAAAAAAAAACAAAAACAAATTTCAATGATCTTGGTCATTTTGAAATTTTATTTTATTTACCTTGAATCTTCATAGATTTTGATGAAAGTCTACCTCGAAAGCACCATTTTCTGACACTCGGCTGTTGAATTAATTGTTTCGTTGAATTCGAGTCTTCTATCGGGCAGCTGATTTACAGATCCTCCTCAACTCCAGACTTATCAAATTTTTCCGCTGAGCCAGCTTGCTTGCTTCCGCTATCTAAAAAAATGTGAATGTTTCGGTGAAAATTTAATAAAAAAGAAAGAATCAAGAACAACTTACCATGTTACAATGCGATAGCAATTAATTTCATATTCAAGCCAATCAAATATTCAGACAAATTTTGAATCTACAGAAAGTTTAAAAATTCAACCCCTTCGAGCTGCTGGAACACGTTTTATCACGCGATTAAGAAAGACAGCCCCTGCGAGCAGGAAACTTTTGTCCTGCTCGCTCAACGCCAGACATTTTTTTTAGATTTATGTAGTCAGCAAATGCTTTATGGTTTTTGAGTGGTTTTTAACCAAATAGACATTTTTGACAAACTGATGAACGATTCTTCGGTAAGTTGAGAACTGATTAACGATGCTCGGTTCAAAAATCATCAAAATTCCTCGAATTATATAGCTTGTTCGGTAAAATAAATAATCGAACTAAGTGATTTCAGTTTACTGAGTGTATATTTTGTAGATTGGCTCAAAACACTGAGCTGTTCGAAATTTCAGCGCAATCAGACAGAGTGCTTTAAAGCGCTCAAAATTTCGGTTTTTATCCTCAAAAACCACCAAAGGGGAGGCCAAAGGAAATAGAAAAAAATCGAAATTTTAATTTTGATGCCAAATAACTTAAAATACATAAAACGTCAAAATTTGGTGTTGTCTCGAATAAAAAATTTGGTCAAAAATCTACTTTTTGGAAATTTGATTTTGAGTCGATTTTCCGACAAACGGACGAATTTCCCAAAAAAAGACCCAAAAAGTCGGTGTTCTGGTTTTTGCGATTTTTATTTAAAAAATCGGCCATTTTTCGGAAAATCGACTCAAAAATCAAAATTCCAGAAGATCGATTTTTGGGAATTTTTTTTAAGATAATACCAGATCTCGACGATTCATGCATTTCTAAGTCATTTGGCATCAATATTAGAATTTCGATTTTTTGGATTTCCTTTGGTTTCCCCTTTGGTGACTTTTGAGTGCTTTGAGGCACCCCTTAATAAAGTCCGATTGAGTAGAAATTTTTCACAGGTCGTTTTTTTGGGCCAAGCTACAAAATGTATATGGCCGGTTTCCAAAATTCGATATAACCCATTTGGCTGCCACCCTAATGTACCTTTATGTTATACAAATTTACAAGCTCGCTTTGATACACGTAACCGATATAAAGAGTTTAAAGTTGATAAAAAAAAAATTAATAAGAAAATTGAGAGCTGCGATTCAAGTATCGCATTTAAAATACTTATTTTGAAATGTTTAGACCCAGAACTGAAATTAAAGAATAAATATATTATTTTTCCTTGATATTTTTTATCAAAAATAATAATTAATTCAAATTTAATAATAATAACTTTTTTTTGAAAAAATTGAAATCTCTAAACATTTAATCAGAGTCAAATTTTTAATGATTGTTTTTTAAATCAGTTATGCCATAGCCTTGAAAATTTATCTCAGTATCAGAATTCTGCTTCAGTTTTTCAAAATTTGCGCACTTGTTGATAGAAATTTTGTTGAAAAACGCAGGTTTCAGTGGTGGAACAGAGTTATCTTTATTCAGTTTCGTCAGTGAGGTCATTAGAATACAACCATATTAATTAGCGATAGCTAATTGTCACTTTCCACTTCTTATATTCCCTAACCGGGAAAGTACGCATTTCTCAATGAGTACTTTGATATTCTTACCCAGAATATTTGGCAACACTGTTGTGTTACCACAAACCCAATTTGAGTTGTTTGGCTTCACAGTGTGATGATGTAAACATTTGTACCGTGTTTACCATCATCAGCTGTCATCATCAATCATTACCGCTATTGTTTCAATTGCGAATTGACTCAAAGCATGCGGAACCAAAACAAACTGTTTTGGTTTCGCCGACGGAGCGGCAGATTTCCTCTGCCGAAACTGTAAGTATCAACAAATTTATTGAACTTAGATATTTTGTAAAAACTTTTAACTCATTTCAGAGGTTCAAATTATCAATTGTAATTTGTAATAAATTAAACAACGAATTTGCTATTGAATTTAAAATCCTTAATTTTCGATTCAAATCATCGTTGGAGGATAGAAAAGTAATCATCATTATTTAGTAAAAGAAAAGCTGTTTTGAAATCGTCGTTTAATTTTTTTTTTTGCATTTCTATTAAAATTTAACTTTCCAAACTCTTATTTGCTTTTGGATAATAATTTTCAGAATAAGAAAAAATAAAATAAAATAAAATAAGAAACCATCCAGAGTTTTTGCTATTCAGTTTCGAATTTTTTTAACTTAATTCTTATGAAAAATTTAATCATAAAAAATCTTTAGAATGACAATCCAGAATATAATAATCTAAATCAGATTCATTTTTGTAAATTCTTATTTAAATTCATATTCGAAAGTCATATTATAAATAAATAATTGAAATAATGTATTCAGATTGAAACCAAAAACATCAGAAATAAAATACAAGAGTAATGATTGAGGGCCCGTAAACATATTTAAATTTTGGCTCATAGGTAAATGAATTTGTTTCAGAAATCACTGTTTGTTTTTGTACATTTCAGAAATCGTATTGAGATTCAGAAAGGGATAAGAAAATCAAATTTTGAAATTAGTTTTAGAATGGAGAATGTGAATTCTTATTTAAAATATCGATTCAGCTCGTAAATAAGTTTCACGATCAAGATAAAATTTATATATTTTTTACGCTTTATAAACTGACTGTTTCGATGAAGAATTGAAATTGCAAGAAATTGCAGACTTATAATTTTGGTTGTTAATATAATTTCAATTTTCAAATTTTTAACCAAAGTCAGCTCCAAACCAAATTACTCTGAAAATCACAATTGTAAAACGGAAGAACCTGGGTTTTATTCTAAGAGAATCAATTGAAATTATGTTATTGATTTTTAATGAAACATACATATTTGCTCATAAAAAACATGTTTTCTTCTAGTAAAAAAAATTGCAAAGAATTCCATTTCTGTGTATTCTTTAGCATTTTTAATATTTCTTTTTAAAAGTGCCTAATTTTGAGCATTAAAAAATTGTGAAGAAATTAATTTTTTTCTTAAATAAACTTATTCATTTTTCTAATAAAAAAAACTAAGCAGCAGCAAATTCAAAGTAAGAAACCATCGATGAAAGTAAGTTTTCCATTTTGTTACTGAAGGATTCTTTATAGAAATCTAGCTTATAATATTAATATTTTAGAATGTATTTTCAAAAGTTTTTATTTATTACGAAAATCTTTTAAAAATGAATAATCAACTAATAATAAAAGTAATTCCTTTGAATTTTTTATCCATACATTGCGCAGTGGTGCAGAACACTAATCTAGCTGTACTAAATTTATAGCGCCCAGGAATGGAGAAATAGACATTTGGTGTATTTGGCAACATTTTTCAGTTTTATAGAGAGTATATTTTGGTACAAAATTTATTGCCGAGGGTTGACCAGATAAACAACATTGTCCAAGACATCAAAGCCTTTTTTGAATAACATAAAAGTTTGCATTTTTATCTCGCTGTTGGTGAACCCCTCGGTAATAAATTTTATACCAAAATATACTGCTTGTAAAACTGAACAATGTTGCCGAACTCACCAAATGTTTATTTCTTCATTCCTGAGCGCTATTAATTTAGTATTGCTAGATTAGTGTTCATGATTGGATAAATAAATAAAAATAATTATTAGATCTTAGCTTGAAAATTATATTTTTTTCGTCTCTTCAGAGCTAAGTTGGCTTTTTCCAAAATATTTCTGTAAAGTTTAATAGAAGATTGATTTTTATTGCTTTAAAATTATTATTATAGGAACTACAAAACTGTTCCTTATGAAATTTTGCATTTTTTTTCATAAACGAACACTCACATATAGGATCTTAGTGAAACTTCATGTTTCTTTGAAGAGATCTAATTCCAACTTTACACTAAGGCGTTCATCTTTCAAGGACATGATGGCAAGCATCTCACGAATGCTAAAACCACTAGCCCCCAGAAAGAGCCTTATATATGCAGTGACCGAGATTCGTTCTCATGACCTCTGGCTCAGAAGACTTGAACGCTATCTTCTAGGCCACGGTCGGCGGCCAATACTTAAGAAAATATGAACCTACTTCCGTAAAAAAATGGCGTGCCCACTTCGCCCCGAATGCTCGTTATGCTCTTTTCTCGCCTGCTTTTTAAATTCGAAAAACATATTGAAATAACTATTTAACTCTCATCCGTCCCTGAAAATTTTACCCGTTACAGTTCCTAGAGTGTCATTTTGACACTCCGGGGTCAAACCAGTATATCTCTCTTGTTTCCCAACCTATTTTTACAAAATTTATAGTTTTGGAAATCTCGTAATGGACCTCAAATATGTGTCTCAGATATTATTCACCAACAACACTTCAGTTTTCTGTGTTTCAAAGTCTAAGAAAAAAAATCCGAAACAACATGCATCGGAAAAAAAACACTGTAGATCAGCTATGAAATGCTCCAAAAAATTTCATTAAGTGTCCAAGAAAGCTGAAGCTACAAACTATACGTTGCACATAAGCATATATTTTTTTGAAATTTTTCAAGATCATGACCCCAAATAATGTAACAAAATGGTGTAAAAACCGTATCAATTGAACGTCAATTTTTTTTAAGTCACACCAAATAAATTTTCAAAATTATAAACAAAGAATTTTTGACAATTTTCAAAGGTAGCTGTTTTAGAATTTTTTGTCAATTTGAAATTTCTCAGATTTTCTTGTTTGTACTTGAATTTAACTTTGCATTGGATTTTGAGTATGTTAACTCAAGATTTCCGCATTAAGTTTATATTCACCAGAAAGCCAATTTCATATCGATTTTTGTGGTTTAATTACATAAGCGCTGCAATAGCTTACAAAAATGTGGAAAATATGGACCAAATACACCTTTATTAAAATGCTCTTGTTAATTTGCTGTATTGTTGCCAGTTATTTTCAAGGCCAATTCTAAAATATTTTTATTGTAATTCTTTGAAAATAATAATTTTGCCAAAATTTTCGATTAAAAATCAATTCTATCTAAATTTTTGAAGTCATCTTTTATTTTGATATCTTGGTTTATCTAAGCTTTATATTGTAAAATTTGAAGTTCTTAGCAAAAACTAAATATTAGCGAAAACTTGATAATCCGAAAAAATTAAAAGGTTTTCCTGAAAAGTGCGTTGGTTAGGGAAGATTCTCATCTATAATGTTGCAAATTTTTAGAGATGACGATTTTTTTTTGGTTCTTAAAAAGACACCTTTATAGTTACTTTAAATTACATGCTTTCAAAAACTGTGAAAAATGGTAACTTGTAAAATTTGTAAAGGGGTTCAAATCATCCCACTCTCGCTTATTATTCCCCTTACAATCCCACAGGAACCTGAATGAATCAATCAATGAAAGCCTTCAATAGAATCAACAGATGAACCACAAAAAAGTATCTAATCCCTCTGATGTGTTCATTCCTAACAAATTGACCGTGCAACTGATTGCATCCAAAGGAATTCGACGATACATTTTTGCGGTCAATCGAGGAAAGTTCCCTCAATATCACCTGAGCAGGACCGTTGCAAAATTCAATCAACCTTTCCAGCTTATACACATTGGGGATCGATTTTCAACGCCTGGCCCCGGCACAATCTGGTCAAATGATAATGGCCATCGCAAAGAGCCGTATCGAATCTATCCTGCTTTCCAGGGCGCGTAGCACGTTGAAGGATTAATTTTGATTGTGGTTTCATTTCATTTTTCTCAATTTAGCTGAGGCAATCTCACCGAAACCGAAAATCTTCCATTGAGATTATCAGCAGAGAGTAGGTAGATTTTTTTTTCTCGCAATTTAAGTTTTCTCAATCTGTGATCCCAAACAATCATCCTAATTGGCCAGTGGCAAAAATTTAGCCCCGATTTATTGCTTCGCGGTCGTCGCGGTTTTGCACTCAATTTCATCAGGTTCCCGGGGCCGGCCTTCCAAAGGTCTCTTCGCGGCTTATCGCCGTGGTGGCCTGGCCATGCTCCCAATCCGGAGGTCTCACAGATCGAGTCGGTACACGAGAGAAAACTTTGTTTCATCAGATCTCATCTGCGGCTGCCAGACCAGCGCCTGATAGTGTCAATAAAGCTCGTAAAGTGCGCTCGGTTGTGAATCTTCTCGCGGGGTTCGTAAATCAGCTTTGCTGGGACAATATTTATGACGATTATTATCGGGCATAAATTGATTATTTCGATTTTTCTCTTCAATGTTTTCCCTCCGGGGTCCGCAGAAACAGATCTCGTCCTTTTTCTGCCGACGACGATCCAGAACTAAATTGAATACCAACATATAAACAGATTATATTTCATCGCCCTGGACAGCAGGTATTAAAACTGAAAGCGCACTGGGTGCTGCGAAAAGGAAGAAAACGCAAAAAAACACACTCGGAAAAGACAAAAGCCGAACGATTACGGCGAAGAAAGATTTAATTGAATATTTCAATCATCACCCGGGACAGGCTTTTATCGATTCCGGCCGATCGCGCCAAGTGTGTGTGTGCTTGTGACGTTGTGGGGCCTTTCCGGATTCAACCAAGGGTTCTTCTACTTGGCCGTAGGATTTAAGCAAAGCATTTGGGGCTCTAGACTCACTTAAGAGTTTTTTGTTTAAGTATTTCTCTTTTAGTTTCTTAAACAAACTAGAACAGAATTTTTTTCAAAAAGAATATTTTAAATAAGCCATCTATTGTTATTCAAGATGATGTCATGCTATCCCTTAATTAATTCTTATTTAATTGTAGGTACATGTTGAACAAATTGGTGACATGTGATAAAATTATTATTTTTCTTTTATTTCTATTGTTAAATTTTTTCCCACTCCGGAGGAAGTAAATGTCTTTGACAATATCTTATTCTAACAAAACGACTCTTGAACATTGAGAATAAAATCTTTTCCAAACATCTACAGAAACATCAGTAAAAGTGTAACTGGTTGGTAACAAATTATTAGATTTTTGTTTAAGGTTCGAATTTAGAAAATTTGTATGCTTAAAAATTCATGTTCTTGTACTATCTGACACCAAGATAGCACCACAGTAGGCTACATTTGCTGCGAACTGCTGTCAATGGAGGAAAAAAAGAATCAATTGGAAAATGGAATAAAAACGTCGAAAAGGAAGCTTGCTTCTGTTTTTCGAGCTGCCATTGAAATCAGGCGTTCGTGAGTAAAGTCCGTGCTGTGTTTAGTGTTCGTTTTATTCCAAGGAATTCGTCCGGAAACATCGGTTGGCTTCCTCATGGCTCGGCCCGCAGATCCTTTGTTGTGTCATGCCTTACCGTAAAAGATCATCACCATCGTCCTCGGGTTCTGCGGAGTCCTAACTCCCAAGGAGGATTTCCCTTCTCGGTTTGTCCGGATACGGGACACTCTTGTGAGCAGCCCGATTAAATGTCAATGAAGGAAGACGCCTTCAGCAACTGAGTCTAGCTTCGTTCTATGGGGTTTGTAACGTTAAAAAGTCAAAAATTCACTTCATCGTAATGATATTTATCTTATATCAGTTTTTAGCTTTATATTTAACTAAGATATCCCCAAATTTTCACATCATAAGAGCATTTGGGTCTAGTTTTTACAAGAATTGGACCAAAGAAATAAGATTCAATCCAGAGAAAAAACTGACAACCCCAGCCGTGTTCCATTAACTGTCAAACAGTTAAGAACTCCGTCAAATTGGATAAAAATCTCATCAGTTTTGGATAAATCCTTATACCAGTTTTCAAAAAAGGTGAGTTGAAACTGGTATAACGGATCACCAGTGCGGTTGCATTGGTCGTAATTTGGGTCTAAACCGGCTGTTTGGACCACGGATACAGGTGCTCTAAGCATTTGTCGTTTCAAAGACACCAGGCTCAGAAAACTTTGAAAAATTTACTTCAGATCCTATAGCATGGCATAGCATAGCATTTGGGTTACTTTTTTGTTAGGCAATTTAGGGGTTGGTTTGGTTTCTTCTACAAAGTTGTTTATCTAAACAAAATACACAACTTTGTTGAACATTTCAAAGCTCTACAATGTTATTCTGGGAAGATATAATAAAATAAATATATAAATGTAAAAAAATAAAACAAATGTATTTTCAACATTTTTTTTATCTGGAACTATGTACGTTAGATAAAACGAGTTGCAGTCTTCGAAACAAAGTTGAAAAAGGCCAAGATCTACAATCGCCCACTACATTATGATTTGTTTCGAAATAGCTGAAGCGCTGTAGGAAGCATTTAATTGAATTTTTTATCAACTTTCAACGGAATATTTATCGAAATGCGCAGATTTTCGAAACGTCTGTCTTTGCAGATTTTGTTTTTGGTATTTAGAGGAATCCTATCCATATAAAGCTAGCGCGGAGCTCGGTGGGACTCGTAGCGATTTGAATTAAAGAAAATGTAGTATTTTTGCTTGAAAACGCCATTTATTCTCAAAAAATCGTTGAAAATTTATTTATTTATTTTTATTTTTTAGTCGTTAAATAGCAATTCTTTTTATTTTCCAATGGCACGGAGGCAGTAGCAAACTTCCTAAACAAACGAAATCGTCGCCCTATACGATTCATACACGTTATATGCGTCGTTCAGGTTGAAGATTTTGTTTGTTTATGAGGAAAAAGTGTGCTCTCGAGCCAGTGTAAAATAAACGGAAATGCTATAAGTTAGGTCAGAATTTGATAAGTCACTGTTTTCGAATTGTGATACAATTTTTGCGGTTTAGTGGAAATAGGAAACTTTGACTTCATTTTTGTCGGGTTTATCGATATTAGTTAATCGTAGAGTGATGTTTCTAAGGGGGCATCCATAAATTACGTAACGCTCTTAGGGGGGGGAGAGGGAGCAAGCTCGAGCGTTACGAATTGTGACACAGGGGAGGGGGCGAGGTATACTCATCGATACGTAACGATTTTTTTCCTTAAAAATTTCAGTTTACTTAATCGTAGCTATTTTGATGTCATGCCATTTTCGCAGAATGATAAACATACCAAAATCTGCTTCATATTTGTAGGCTTCAACATGGTTGAAAAACTGGTTTATATCCTTTCCCCTTTAAAGATTCTGAGATAGACTCCGACATTGATTGAATATCCTGATTGAAGATCCGTGAAATAACCATTGGAAAACCGAATATTAAGTTCATTTACTCCCAATAACTCAGGTCAACCTTAAAACGGAAATTTTATTATTTTTTTTCTCAATTTAAAAAAAAAATCAATTTTGATTATTCCGACGAATACTACTCAGTGGAATATATTTTGCCTAACAAGTTATACTCTTTCAACAAACTAAAGTAAACAAGGTAGATCATCAGTGAACAAGCACAGAGCAAACTCGGATTAAGACAATCAATTTATTTTATCAAAAAGTTATCATCATTGAGTACTAAGAAGCGATTTGGATGGATATAAATTCCGTTTTGTAAAAACGTTAAAAAAATATGTCAAAACCTTTTTTTGATCTTCGAAAAGCAGTATTTAAAAACATTAGAAGATAGGGGGGGGGGGTAATTATCAACGTTACGTAATTTTCAAAGGGGGGTACGTCGTAGCGTTACGATTTGTGACATACGGGGAGGGGAGTTGTAAAAAACTGCATTTTTTGCGTTACGTAATTTATGGATGCTGCCTAATGAATGGCCAAAGGTATCATAATATTCTTTATTGAAGTTACATACATTATTGTAAAACTACACCAAATTTTATCTTTCAAAAGTGGCTTTCGCTTGAGGATGTTTTATTAGATTTTCAGTAATTTAAAGCTTTGGAAAGTAAAGCGAAAACTGCCATCTTGGATTTATGATGGCTTCAGATAGCGAAATTCGACTTCTTCCAGTTATTCCTTCCACCCAATACCCATATTGTGGGAAATTCAATTGATTTTAGGTGAAGCTGCCATCTTGAATTTCAAAATGGCGTCGGAAAAAAAATTCCTAATGCTAGTTGACTTAATTTGTGTTACTTGGGGTATGCGCCTCAACGAAAACAGAATAAATATTTCTCTCGTAAAAATTGGGAATTAATTCTAAGATTTCAAACTAAGTATCTCAAAGTAAAGGGAAAAAAACACAAAAGAACTGTAATCAAACTCCATGGTTCATCAGAAATAAGAGTGCAAAAGTTGAATTCACAAGTTGAATTCAGAATAAATTAAGACCCCACAATTCAGTGGCCCAAATTAAAATATTAATTTCAAATAAGATTTTAAAACAAATCACAAACGAAATTCAAATACAAAATTGAGAATCAAAGTTACAATCAATGCCAAAGCAAGAACTATTAAATTCATAATGTAAAATCCAAATTTTTATTTAAATTTCATATCTTTAAAACACATAAAAATCGTTTTTATGTACTTAAGGTGTTAAAATTTTAAAAATTTAGAACGGATTATAATTTTAATTTAAGAATAAAATTCCCATCAGATCATATATTAAAAGCAGAAACTTTTGTTAAACTTTTCTACTAAATACTTGAAGACCACAATGAATTGAATCTCTATTGTAAAATCTGGAAGATATATTGAAAAATCTGGAAAATCACTGAATGAATTTAGCAATCCAACAATGAGAATGGTTAAATTATGAAAAAAATATGAAAATTCTCGATCGGATAATGATGTGCTGAATTTAGCAAATTGACTTCTGTAAAGGAGAATGTTAAAATAGAAATACCTCATAAAAATAGTATAAAACTTCGGTTAAATCATTTGAAAAATTTTTAATCCAAGTTTAAATCTAATACTGGAATTGGAATAGAATTGAAATGGAGCAATTCAATATTGCCTTTTGGTCCAGTTTGAGTAACTAGAGAAACTTTCTAATTTTTAATTTTTTACAATATTGATTTTCGGAAAAAGAGTGCAGAGTGTATAAAAAAACGCAAGTTTCAATATTGATCTAACATTTATTTTGCACTCATTCATATTCATACTTATGCTAATGAAGTAAGCAATCCAGATTGCCCAGTTATTTTTACACAATTGCCAACAAAACTCGAGGAAAAGTTTTTACATATTTTATTCAATTTCAATAATACGCGGCATTTACCCAGACAATGCCCGATAATATTCGAAAATATTTATTTGAAAGTCTTTTCGTTAATTTAAACAAACGTTAATATATCCTAAATTACAAATTTGTAAAATTTCTTAAAAATAATGTATAAATATAAATTTATTGCAATATGGCCGTGGGGTTCGCCAGGTCCACTGATGGCATGGGTTCAATTTCCATATTGGTACTGGATTTTAAATGTTAATATTAAGTATTCCACGTATTTTTAGTCTGTAAAGCTGAAATTTTAAGAGAAAGTTAATTAGGCGGCCGTAAAAGTGGTAACATTTTTTTTCTATATGTGGAGAAAAAAAATTTCTAATATATATTTTTCAACCAAGAGAAAGTGATAGATCTTTATTTTTGGGTAAGCATTTTAGTTTTTGCTGATATAAATATTCGGAAACTCACAGTTTATTAAGTAAAATGGACTGGACAAGTAAAGCAAACTACGGTCTGGCCTGGTTGAAAGAATTCTGTAAAAACCAGTGTTTGGCATCGCTAACTGAAAAATTAGCGCCGCTAATTAAATCGCTAACTCATAGGAAGTTAGCGAATGTGTTGAAAAAGTTATCGCTTTAAGCTTAAAACGCTAATCGCTATCTGCTGACCATCATTAAGGCCGGAACAAATATCTAATTCTTCGTTAGTCACGCTCTTCCCCCATTCGATTTTTACAACTGTCCAAGGGGAAAAAAATAAAAGTTCAAGTATATAATTAGATAAATTGGTCGAATTTTCATAAATTATATGAGCAAAACCAAAAATATCAAAGATAGAAATTTTAACAAATCTCTGAATTCTACAAATAAAAACAAACGAATTTTCGAACCATTACAAAAGCAAAAGAACAGAATAGGGAAGATGGGAGCTATAGGTATATCTTTTTTATCAATTTAAATTTTGGTTAAAAATTTACTCGATTTATCGGTTTTGTGTAGATAGTATGCTATTTTGATGCAAACAATATTTTGTACAATGCATTCCATTTTGTTGTTTTTGGCATTATTTTATACTATCTTCATTAAATATCTTCAACTTGTTTTCTCCTTTTTCAAACTTGCAGGAGCATTGTCAAACGTCAAACATTTATACGATTTCTATTTGAATTTAAAACGAAGGCTTCAATGGTGATTTCATCACTGATAAGCTGATATAATTCCCCCTGCATAGGAGAAAAATATTCATCGCCCAAAGCTCCTGGCGCCAACTAGCTCATCATTCCCTAAGCTTCGTTTCCCGATCATGTAATGATACCAATAGCTAAATTTCGAATTTTTCGTAAATCATTCAATTTTCATTTGACAATTCGGAAATATTTTTCAGAAGATTTATGTAACTCAGTTAGTTTAAATTTTAGTTTCAGTGTATCGAATCAATTCCATTCTTTTTGAAGAAGAGTGTATGATTTTTTGAAAATTTTATCCAAAGGGGAAATTTGAAGAAATTTCATATGATCTAAAAAGTATATTCTCTAATAAAATGCCAAGACTAAATCGTTAACCAGAAGATCCTCTTTTAAAGAACTGCAACTTTTTTCCCCGATAAGATAAAGAACATTTTCGCTTTCAAAGTCTTTAAATCGATAACTTTTATTCATTTGCTAAAATTAATTCTTAAAAACTGTTAAACTTTAATTCAATTATATTGTGAAATTATTTATAAATTTGAATATCCTATTAATTGGAATTGTTTTTTTTTTATATGAAGAATTGCTTTTCATATGTAGTTACGTTTCAAATTTTGTTCCTCAAATTCAAAGCTCAACGAATCTAGTACAATTCAACCATCGGGACCTTTTTTCACTGGGAGGAAAACATAACAAAAATTGAACACCGTAGCAACTTATACTTTTGCACGCAGAAAAATTGAAGCAGGCTAAAAATGCTTGGTAGATAATAAAATTTCTATACATTTTTCTACGTGTCATTAGAACACGTGGAGTAATTTTTGAATGCTAGCGCCCCATCACAAACAGTGTATAAATCACTTACTAAGCAGTTAAGACACGAACCTTTGGTTGATGAAAATGTGGTTCAGAGTTATATCAGTTTATCAGTGATTTCATCTTATTTTTATATGAAGTGATCTGCAAATCTCTAAAAAACTGCATTGTGAAAAGTAAATATCTCAGCCACTTGAAAAAAAAATGCTGATGAAAAGATGTTTAAAATAGTTTTATATTGTTTAAAGGTATTATCTTCTTCTGTAAATGTAGCTAAAAAAGAGAAAAACAACACTAAATTCATCTTTTCTCTAACTCGAGTACGCGATCCTCCAATGAATCCAATTAAGCAATCAAAATGATGTAAAATGTCACCTTAACTTGATCAATGAAAGCAAGTTTATCCTATCAATAATAATTCGAGAGCTTGATACAAATATATGGGAGTTAGCGGTCTTCAATTAGCGGAACCAAAAAATAGCGGAACTTTTGAAATCGCTAAATAAATCAAAACTTAGCGGCAAAATTAAATCGCTAACGAAAACTTAGCGGACTTACTAGCGAATAGCGGATTAGCGTTATTGTGCCGAACACTGGTAAAAACAATCCCTGTTTTTTTTTTTCAGGATATACATATATAAAAAACAAAAAAAAAACTCTCAAAATGGGCTCAATTTTTTGTAGCTAACTTTATGCATTTTTTTACAGTTTGAGAAACAATTTTAACGCTGCTTACGTGTTTCGATTTAAAAAAATGATTGACTTTTCTCAGTTTCTTCTAGACATATTTTTAAATTATTTCTAGATTCTGCATAGATTTGTTCAGATTTTGTGTTGAAAAACTCGAAATCAAGTGCCCTTATTTTAAAAGGTTTTTGAAAAAAAAAAACTGATTTGCCTAGCCATATATTAGCGGAAAAATTTCTGCATTGCTTACTCTAGGGGGTCCTGATAAATTTATATTAGAGTGAAACAACTAGAGATATTTTTTGACAGGGGCCCCCAGCTGTAATATTTTAAGTTTTGATTTCGATTTTAAAGTTTCAATTTTCTATCTTAGAACGTTTTTTTATCAAGGGGCCCCCCTTACCCTTTAATCCAGCCTTGAATGTGAAAATTTTTAAAATTGGCTTGTGTATTTTATTCGCAAATCTGCAAAAATCTGCGCCGATTCATTTATTTCCTGAAAGATGTGTTGGATAGGAATGAATCTCTATATTGTGGCAAATTTTCTGAGATGCCAATTTTTTCAAAGGTCCCAAAGACAGCGTGACTACATATCGTTTCCGGAGATTCCAAATCTATCTCGTATGTGATCATGAAAATGCATTAAATATGTACCAATTACTAGCATGCAAACAAACTGTTGTGGCAGCCAGATAAGATCTGACTGCACGTTTTTCTTATCATCACACGACGACACGGAAGCCGTTAAAAGCTCACAAGTCAGTTGTTGTAATCACCTGTCAAGTTCCCTCAAGCTCTTTTTCTTGAGAACGGAACTCCCAAAGAGGCGGGGCTGGGAACACTTGGCAAAGTTTCTAGCCAACAGGTGTCCGATTAAACAGGTCGAATAAAATTCTACACCAATCAATTCGATCGCTCGCGTTAGAGCAGTTGTAACTTTTAATGGAAGAACAAAACGTTTCTGATTAGAACGTCGGGCACCTTATTGGACACCCACTTAGGGGATTTGTGAATATGATGGGATGGGTGGGCTGAAATTGGCTCTAAAATTGTTTTAAAATTAAATGTACGTAGACATTTTTAGTGATTTGAATTGGTACAGTAAGTTTTTAAAATGACCTTAAATGGAGCTCAACTGTTTGAGCCCACCTATCTTAAGATGTGTCCTGCTGAGATTCAAACTAACTAGGGTGTGGTGAGTTGTGAATTCTAGCCACTTGGACCCGGGTCCCATTTATAGAATTTATGAATCAACGACGATGAAGGCTTGCGGATTGCGAAATCAATGGACCAAACAACGCGAGCAAACGGACATCATGCTGGTCCCGTATTCCAGTTTTAATTCATATGGCCCAGGTTTGGTTTGTTTCTCTAATTGCGCCTCTATAGATTTGAGGCAATTGTGGCTGCAGGCGTCGTCATAGATGATCCTTCAAGTACCTACATAGAACGATCTTGGAGCTTTGCATGCAGAACGAAAAATGACGACGCGCCCTTTCCAGCTGGACCAAATGCGCGCTACCAGCGGGTTTCGACCGTTTTTTTCCTTCTTCTAAAGGTTGCTACTCTTTCAGCATTGCAACTGCTAATCAGAACTTGTATCCGTTTGCTGGAGACAATATCAGGGTCATTCGAGCAAACAAGCACTGCACAATTAAGGAAAAAAGGTGTGACTAATGCTTGATTGAATAATGTTCAAATAAATCCTGGTTATAAATTTCGAACAAAAGTGGTACCTCGAAACTTCTCTTCTAACTCCTAAATGATTCATAAATTTTTTTGAGGCTTTTTAAACTTTGAATTCGCATAGACTCAAGAGATATTAAAGGTTTTTGGGAATCTTGGAATTGTGGAGTTTCTTGACTATTTCAATACTTAAGAAACGCTCGATATTTCATGAGTATTTCAGTCTTTTGGGTGTCTTTAGACTTAAGACTCTCGCTTTTTTTTAGATTCTTGAGATAATTTAAATTTTTCAGACTTTTCCTGACCCTTCTGGCTTTCAAAACTTCAAAAATTTTAAACTTTTGCTTCTCTTTAGGCTTTTGAGACACTGAATATGAGTTTATTGAAGCTCTAAAAACTTAAATTGTTTTAGACTTTTGATATCCTCAAGGGTCTTAAGATTTTTGAGATTCTTTAATCAATTTAAGTTTTTTTTAATCTTTGTTAACTTTTGAGACTTTTGCGTTTTTAGAGATTTTGAGTTTTGAGTTTTGACTTTTGACTTTTGAGTTAGCTTTTAAGACTCTCAAGATTCTTGAAGCTTTGATGCTTTTTAAACATCTGTCAATTTTCTAAAAAATCTGAATCGCCTGAAGCACTTGACATTCTGGAGACTTGCAACTCACGAGAATCGTGAGTCTAAAAATTTTAGACGCCTGGGATTTTTAAGATTCACAAGACTCTCAAAGTTCTTGAAGTCTTTAGGGCTTTAGTCTTTAGGGGGTCCTTGAGTCTACAATATAAGATGCACACTGCTCCTCCTTCCTCCCCTTGAATTTCACTAAACAAAATTAGATGTATTTTGAAAATATCACATAAGAGAAAAATAAGGATTTTTTTTACAAATTTTTTCAATATTAATAGAACGACCAGCGAATCTATAATATTCACAGCGTAAAAATGATGAAATTGTCGTAATTTGTATATCTGATTATAATTTTAATGGCATATGCGGCGGAATGAAAACTAGAGAGAATTTATTTTATAGAAATTTGAAAGAAAGGTGGATAGACGGGCATTAGTGCGCCAATAGGAGAAAGCTTGATAGGTGCTGAAATTAGGATTGTTCGATCTTCTGGAAAAGATCGATTCCCAAGATCGATTCATCCAAACGGTTTTAGGATCGATCCAGCTAAAAAATCGAAGCCAAAGGATCGATCTCTGTTAGATCAATCTTTTCAATTTTGTTTAAGAGAAGTGCAGCCTGAGGGCTACTTCGTGCTGAAGCAACTAGCAAAAAACGACAGGAAAGCTCATAAGTTTGAATATTTTCAAACCACAGACCAACATTCGATTTTGGCACATGTGCCAAAATCAGACGGACTTTTGAAGCTACATTACCTTATAGTATTCGCTATAACACCATAAATATGTTTCTAAGTTCCTAAATGTTAATAGAATACAACGAGAAAAACAAAATTTTAAAAAAATTATAATATACTCAAAATTTACAGAAATTTCAAAAAATTAAAAAAACGAACACAAACAAAAATCTAAAAATGACAAAAAATAACTAAAAAATGGTGGAAAATGACAAAAATAGAACATAAGATAAAAAACAAAAAAGGTTCGAAAAAAATAGAAATTTTGAGCTGAGTTGTAAATAGACTGCCACTGCTGCTTGAATCAGGGCAGAGTAAGCTATTTTTGCTATTGATGCTATTTATTAAGCCGGTTTCCATACTTTAAGTGGCTTGGTGGCAACAATTTTAAAAATCAGTATTTCGAATGCTACAGATATTTGAATTCTGCACGAAAATGGGGTGGTCGTTTAGCCTAATGGCTAACGTTTCTGGTTTATAAGCCTGAGATCCGGGGATCAAATCCCACAAAGCATACAATATAGAAATTTTGTAAACCTTCGAATGTAAATTAAAACAAATATAATGACATGAAACAATGTAACAAAAAAACGGAAACTGTTCTCTACGGAGTATAAAAAATCGCAGAGACGAACCAGCCAGAGGCTGAAATTCTCTATAATAAAGACAAAAAAAAATACCCAAAGAGAACAATTTAAAAGATCGAAAGATCGAATCGAAAATAAACCAATCTAATCGATTTTTCCAAGGCTGAAAAATCGATCCAAGAAATCGAAAATTAAAGTCTGCTTCATTTAATATTGGAACAAATTCTTTTGCTCATTGTGGCGCTCCTAGTGGACGGATTTGGAAACTGGAACGTGTCGGGAAATTCATTACCTTTCACCATGTATTTATGTCATAACACCAAACGATAGCATTTTGTAAACAACCGCCATGGAAGCCGAACGGAGAGATCAAATTGTGCACAGTTTTCTTGAAAATCCATTGTTGTCGGCATCGAAGCTAGCTAAACAGCTTAAAATGTCTAGAAATACCGTATGGCGTGTTATCAAGCAGTACAAGGAAACATTGACGACGGCTCGGAAGCCGCATTCGAAGCGTCGGAGTGGAACTGTCGACCGGAAACTGCGTGAGAAAGTCATCAAGGCCGTCAAGAGGAATCCCAATCTTTCAGACCGCGATTTGGCCAATAAGTTCCAGGCCGCTTACAGTACGGTGCGACGAATTCGTCTCCGGGAAGGAATAAGGTCATTCCGAGCCAGCAAACAGCCAAATCGGACGCTGAAGCAGAACAATGTGGCCAGAATCCGTGCTCGAATGCTGTACGACCAAGTGCTGACCAAGTTCGACGGATGTATTCTGATGGACGATGAGACCTACGTGAAGGCGGACTTTGGGCAAATCCCAGGTCAAAAATTTTATTTGGCGACGGCTCGGGGGGATGTACCTGCAAAATTTAAGTTCGTGTTTGCGGATAAATTCGCCCGCAAGTACATGATTTGGCAGGGGATATGCAGTTGTGGATAGAAAACCAAAGTCTTTCTCACTGACAAGACAATGACATCAGAAGTCTACAAAAAAGAGTGCCTACAGAAACGGATTCTGCCGTTTATTCGTGCCCACGACCGTCCAGTAATGTTTTGGCCGGACCTCGCAAGCTGCCATTACAGCAAAACGGTTATGGAATGGTACGCAACGAAC
>NC_073693.1:292561226-292591226 GCF_029784155.1 Uranotaenia lowii | reverse complement strand
AAATGTGCAAAAAGAGATTGGTACACCTCGCAACGGAGCATAAAGCATAATTCCCTTCTCGGAAATCATTGCAAACACTCCTTATGCTTCATGGGAAATCCTTGCGCCGTACTTTGGCGGGCTGAAGAGTAAAAAAAGCAGAGCAAACTGTACGCATCTAGAATGGGTATTATTACCCCACACAACAGAACACAACCCAGTAGATACCCATACAAAATGCATGCCAACAAAGCCCGGCAAACGGCCAGCAACATGAAGGCGCCAATTTTCGTAATGGTCAGTAAAAACCCGATGATTTCGTTTTATGGTCGACCGATCGCAAGATTTTCCCACACAAGGCCGCTGGAGCCCCGGAGGTTTCGCATCAGCGAAGTTTCGTCCTTGCGCCTGATCCTACGGGTGGAAGACTCGGCTGCGTTGGGTTTGTTGCGTGCCAAAGTTAATCCTGTTGCAAAGTGCAGGATTTGCCAAACACTTATTCTTACTTGCTCTCTCACTCGCGCTGTCTGTTCTTGCTCTCTTTCAACTGTTAAGCTGAAGGAGCTGTCAATAGTTGTTCTTCTGGAGATCCTTCAGTGATTCCAAAGCATATCTTATGATTCTGATTTTAAAACACAAATTTTGTGAAATAAAAGTATGAAAATTGATCTATCCCACTTTGAAAATTTGAACAAATATCATCAGGGTAAACAGTTATGGAAGTTCAAAGTTTAAGTGACAATGCACGTGCTTCTCGTTTCTACAGAATTATACATTTGAACGGTACTATAGATATCACAAAGAAATAAAGGCTAAGTGCAAGTCAAACTTTAAATGGTGGAGAAAAAAAGCAAATTAATTAAAAACGCAAATAATATCCAACTGTCCGATAATGCACCAGCGTTGTATTCACCCCTTTGGCTCCAAACAAAAAGTAATTTTCAGTTAGCAGGATTTTTTCAACGAAATCAAAACATAAGAAAATAGTGAAATAAAATTATGATTAAAAGAATATATGCTGTTTGACAGTCAAGGATTTGTTCAAGATGGTTATCTCGGTTTTTTCCATTTTGTCACATATAACCTTTTGGCTCCAAGGGCCTCAATTGTAAACTGTAACATGAATAACAGAAATTTTAATTCAGACCTTCAAATGCTTTAAAATTATTTTGATGACAAAAGCATCAAAAATCAAAATAAAGTATGAAAATCTACCATATACTAAACTCATAATCAAATTTTTATTAGAAAATCCCATTTATTTTCATTTAACAGCAGCGGTGAATGGGGTATCTTGAGCCATGGGGAAACGTGGGCTACTCTGAATATCTCAGATGTGTGTTGAGATAAAAATCTCAATCCAACTGTCATCGTAATCGCTTTGCGTAAGCAGATTTTTTATCTATTTTTGACTTAAATACGCATCATATGCTTCTTTTATTTATTAAGCTTTAGAAAATTTAAAAAAAAACTAGGGTAGGTGTACCCTCCTCCGTCGTATCCCTCTGATTCGTCGCAATTCAAGAATGCATGTTTTAGAGCCAAAAAATCACTTTCCACTTTAATTGGCTACTTAACATGATAAACTTAAGCTTGTGAATTTATTTTCTATCACAAATTTGTCACTTTTAAAACTATTTCTTAATTTATTTGATATTGAAATCGCGAAGTGAATTCAATTATCGACGCACTCCGCCATATTGTAAAACGAACTTAGTGATCCCCCCAACGTGTTTCTTTGTTTTATCGCTTCCTGTCAATGCATATAACGATCAAAATCATAAAATTCGACAGAAAAGTGTTGAAATAAAATTAGAAAAATGATTTCAAACTAATCTGAACAATATAAATTTGTCAATATTCGATTGAAATCGAATCGCTCAGGCCCCATAATTCGTCGTACTTTTGCGACGGGAATAGGAAACCGTTTTTCAAGAATTGGAATTAGACCGGTTCATTTTTACTATTTTTTGCTAAACACAGTCGCACTCATAGAGAATGAACATAATGGATTTCCAAGTAAGGGCCATTCACATACCACGTGGACAACTTATGGAGGGGTAGGAAGGTATGGAAATTTCCACGCTTGTCTACGAAGAGGAGGTAGGGGTTTGGGTCATGTCCACGTGGACAAACCTAATTTTCAAATATTTTCTAAATGTGAATATTTATTAAGATTTTTAAATCAATATCTTAATATTTCAAAGCTTTCCAGTATAAGTTTGAACAATAAGTAGCTACTTGAAAGCGAGTTATAAATACATATGATTTAGATTTAGAAATTTAAAATTTATAAAATTATTTTATAGGTATCAGAAAATGATGAACTCTTTTTTTTTAAATCATCCATTTCAATATCAAAAAGGCAAAAAGTGGTATTTTCTAACTGTCAAATTAGATTTGAAAAAAATTCAATTCTGTCCACGTGGACATCCGGGGAGAGGGGGTAGGGGTTTGCCAAATGTCCACGCTTGTCCACGGAGGGGCGGGGGGAGGTAGGGGGTCAAAAATCTCATTTTTCTGTCCACGTGGTATCTGATGACACTAAACCTTTCTCAAGTGTTTGAAACATGAGATACATCAATTATTTGAAAATTAGACTTTTTAAACTTCTTAAAATTCAAACTGCAATATCTCACATACGACCAAACGCTTTGCTCTACAGAATGGTCACTGAGAGATCCTTGAAAACTAAAACTAAAACTTCTCCAGTTTTCAGAAATTCTCTAAATGGGGATCAACTCGAGGAAAAAATTTCATTTCCTGTACCGAAAACCTCGATTTTTATTGAATCTTTACGATGCATGGAAAAACGATGCATGGAAAAACGATGCAAAAAATTCCCGTTGAAGGTCAAAATGTCAAGAGAATTTGGATGAATGGATTATTTTAACTTTGAAATAAGAGTTCATGAGTCTCTGGTTTGGATCTCAATACAAGTTTGGATGAAAAATCGGTAGATATGATTTTTTGTACATATAGTCGTTCAAAATTCAACAAAATCAAACCCGCTTATATTCTGATTTCTACCATATAAGTTTTAATACTTGACTCATGTTTGCTGCATTTTTCTAAATTCTCAGTGAATTTTCATCAAAAGATGTTTTGTCGTTATTGACATATTACAATTCGAATGAAAAAAGTCTAAAAGTTTAATTTCAGTTGGATTACTCTACGTCATTTCCCAAAAATTTGAACCCAAACAACAAAATGTTAGAATAACGAAGCGTCAATTTCCGAAAAAAAACATTTTTGCAAAAACTTTTATGGCTCGTAAAAAAAACTCGAATAGATGAGCTGAACCAGTCTAATGCGCATTACACGCATCAACTCGGTGTTGCTTTGTTTCGATATCCTTCGCCAGGGTTCCCACACGTTTAAGAATACAGATATTGACAAAACTCAAATGTGATTCTGCCTCTCCTCAAATGTCTTACTATTCAGTCTCATTACGTAGAAAAACATATATTTCTATTAAAAATATTGATGTTCTTTAAATATGTGCAGTTTCTGTGTAAATTTGTGCATTGTAATTTGTGTTAAGTGTCTGTATGAATGTTATAAAATCTTATTTTACAGACAAATCCTGGATCATGGCAGCCTTGTCTGTAGGAGAGTGTGTTGGTATAAAATACATTTGCAGGGTGGATTCAATATGTAAGGTCTAATATTGTGCTGCCTGCAATTGCCTTAGCCAAGTAATGGTACCTAGCTACAAAAACGCTACCTTGGGATTTCTTGGCAAGTCCATTTTATTGCGACTTAGATCTCATTTGAACTTTGCAGTTATCCTGCGCGGTTGATCCGTGCGATGTAAATAATCGCATTTGTATGAACCGCAGCCGCAAAATTTCAAATCTATCCCTCATGAGGGAGGAATAGCTTGAGACAATTTCGGTAGAATTGAATAGAGGGTATAGTACTTTGCTGCCTGCAGATGCATTAGCCAAGCAATGGTAGACCTGTTTAGAATAAAGCTATCCTAGTTTCATAGCTTATTGCGACTGGTTACTCGAGAGAACTTCTGCTGTTATCATGTGCGGTTGATCCGTTCGATGTAAGCTGATGCTAATTGCATGAACCGCAACCGCAAAATTTTAAATGTATTTCTGAAGAGGGTGGAATAAATTGAGACAATTCCGGTCTCCTTGTACGACGGAATTAGGGACCTGGTACGACAATGGAGGAACTTGAATGAGAAAAATAAATCATAAATTGGCTCGAAAGTACGTAATTGATTGATCTATTTCCTACATAGTTTCATAAAACAGTATTCGAAATATAGTTCAATGAATAAATATCAGTTTCAAATCAACATGGAAGGCATTTCTATTGAATAAATGAAAACAGCTTCCTTAAGCCGTTGTCTTAGGTACATTTACCCTAACATAAATAAACAAACACCCGCTAATTGCATCGATGGGAAACCTAAATTCATAACAAAAATATGCTCATACGCTTATGATCTTAGTTTTGTCATGTTCTTTCACGTGGAAAAGGAATTTTTATGAAACATCAATGTTATGTTATTTGGTCGATTTGGATGTGGTGGCCCACGATTTCTCACCATTTTTTTAAATTAAAAAAATATTGTTTTTTTATAAACAGTCAGAATTTGAGAAAAATAACTTATTAAAAATTAAAAGAAATTGCCTTAAGAAACGTTACAAATGTGAAAAACAATACCATTTCTTTTTGATAAAGATGTTATGTAGCATGGAAAAAAAGTGGCCCATGATTCCCCACTTTCCCACATTGTTCAATTTGATGTTCGAAGTTGGTAAAGAACAATAAAATGAGGAACTTTACTATGAATAAGCTGTTTTGGAGAAAACGCGTGTCAATGGAATAAAATTCCAGGGCATATTGAAGAGTTTTGAAAATTTAAATTTAAACTGAAAATATCTTAATGAGTTCTTCCAACATCGATACGTTGTCATCTCATATAAAAATCCTGCAAAGTTTTTAAGTTGTTAATAATTTTGCACTATAAATTGAACATAAATAGATTCATACCAACAAGTAATTATTGATTAGAAGTGGGGGGCATAGAGGTGGCATTACCTTTACCTTTACAATGAAATCTGGTTGGTCCGAAGTTTACATGTTGTGAACACGTATACGTGTTCACCGCATGTAAACTTTGGACCAACCAGATTTCATTGTATAGGTTAAGGTAGTGCCACCTCTACCCCGGTCCTACTTCTCCTAAATAATGAAATGTTGTGGGGTAAAGTATGGTGTACGTTAATAAGTTTTCCTCCCAAAAATGCTCTTGAGCTCCTATCAACATCTGTAAATTTTCTCCCAACTTTTCTATCCTTTTTTATCAATTTTCATTTCTGATATTCTTTCTCCAAGAATATAATACTTACCGATATGCCGAAAATCAATTTACAAGAAATCTGAAATTTGAACCTTAAATCTGAATCTGAAATCTTTTTTTTTTTTTTTGAACGTTTCATTTAACAAGGATGACATTCAAATCCATTTATGCGACTTCGACACGGGGTTCGACAAAAATCAATTGACACAAAAATCATTGACATCAAATGACGAATTGACAAAATTGAATTCATGTTTGCAACGGGGTTCGATTATAGTAGCATTCTTTGAGGTGGTAATTTCAATAATGGACAGCTTTTCTGAGAATAATTTTTTTTGTGATGGTCCCACAGGCCCAATCGGGTCCTTCCTCCACCCCATACGCTTCTTTAGAAGTGGGAGGGACAGTTTATCCTATGGATAATTTTGTTTGCATTATTTTATCTAATTCTGTACGACTTATTTGTCTAACTCCCGCGTATGTCCATCACCGTACAATTTTATATCTGGTATTTCGTCAGATCTTCATCACTAGCATATGATGCTTTTTAGGATTAGTCATTATTTCAAATTGTCTGTTTAACGTGTTGTATGTTGCCAGTTTCTTGAAAGTGTTTATGTTTGAACTGTCTTTGATATTCTGCGGCAGGCTGTTAAACATTTTTGGACCGTTATAGAAAACTGATCGTTTTGTCATTTCCTTTCTCGTATTCGGTAATCTGAAATCATGTGCTCTTCTCGTATTGTAGCTATGTACATCGTTGCCGTACGTAGACCGTCCATTAAGTAAGCCGGTAACATTTCGTTCTTCATTTTGTATATAAAAATCAAACTGTTATACGCAATTCTCTGTTTCACTGACAACCATTGAAGTATGTCGAGCATCAATGTACTTGGTGTGTATCGATTGCATCGTATCACTACTCGCATGATCCTATTTTGAATTCTTTGTAGGCGCTTTGTTTGTGTATCAGATGCATGAAGTAAAATCGTAGCGCAATAGTTGAAGTGTGGCATAATAACAGATTTAACGTAGATTATTTTCGACCAGAAAGTCATATATCTACTTACTCTACAAAGTACACCATATTTCACGGCAATCTTTTTGATTGTGTAGTCAATGTGAGCTATAAAATTCAATTTTTCATCAACATGTACTCCTAGGTATTTGACTTGACGAACCCTTTCGATCTCGCAACCATCGATTAGTAACTTAGGACTTACTCCTATTTTGCGATTACCAATAATCATCCAGCTGGTTTTATCATGATTTAGGCATTATTTTCTGTGTTTCAAAAAATCTGCAAAATTTTTCAAATCAGCATTTGCTTCTTGTACAACGAGTTCTAAGTTACTTCCACTCCAATAGGAGACGGAATCATCTGCAAATAGCTTGAGACGGCCGTGATTTAGGCACATTTTCATGTCATTGATGTACATTATAAATAACAAGGGACCTAACACACTTCCTTGGGGAACTCCTAGGTTATTTTCTCTGAATCGTGAGTAAGATAACCATATTTTGTTCGTTGCATTCTATTCTCCAAATAATTTGAACCAGCTTAGAACCGTACCATTGATGCCAATTTTTACCAACACTTCTAACAGCAGTAACCGGTCAATAGTTTCGAATGCTCTCTTGAAGTCTAGAAACACAGCCAGAAGCACAGAATAATTTTATTAGAAATTTATTTTCCATTAAAGTGTTATGAATTTGATCAAAAGAAAAACTTTATCTATAAAATTTATCATGTTTCAAGATTTTTTGAATCTCATTGCAGTTATTTCATGGATGATACTTATTTTGTTTAAACATAATGCAAGCAAGTAATTGAAACTATAAGCGCGTTTTTTTATTCTAAAATAGAAGAACTTGATCTCTGTATAAGATTTTTATTCAAATCACTGATAATTACCTGCTTATGATTCACAAATATTCTTTTAAAAAATCAATGAGGATTTCATCTTTATAGTAGTTTGTATGTCCTCGAATCAAGTGTTCAACATCCACGGTTTTATTTATTTTTTTATTAGAGACGTTTTAAAACAACTGCGTGTATGCGAAAAAATTAAGCTTCTTTATTTCGGTTAAAACTTGACAATTCAATTCATTCATTGAAGCTCATTGTAATGTAAAACTTGTATTGAAGAAATACTATAATAGTGTTGAAGTATGAAGTCATGAACCTTTCCACCCATTTTTCACCCGGGTGCAACTCACAACCATTTGAACCGATTTTCATTGTTAGAAAATACATTGAATTCCTCTCAAAAAGTTTGAAGAGGCCCCCAGTTTTTGACAATATGTGATGTTTGAAGGAATCATGAACTAAAAACAGTGTAATTTTCGTGACGTCACATCGCTTAAAAATAAATACCTTTATCACCGATTCTAAAGCGTGAACTTGCTGTGATCATTCTGAATCTAATATCATACCTAACATAAAATTTTTGACAATCACTATGCAATAATTTTTGTTTAAATAGCAAGATTTTTGGCAATGTAATGTTTCAAATAAAGAATGATTGTTAAAATCAGTTTATTATCGTACTAAAAATTTTGAATTTCCACGACAGCATACTCATTTCTAAAAAAAGATAACTGAATGTTATTTGATGGAAAAGGAACCTCAAGAAAAAACCTTTCTAATGCTGTATAACTTATTTTTGAATAACGAAAATAAAAATCGGTAAAAATGTCACTTAGAAGGCACAAACATGAACAATGATTTTTCTATGGACTATTTATGTTCGTGCAGAAGTACAAATTGGGCACTTGCGAAAATCGGTTTTTATTTCTCTCAAGTACCTTTTATTCAGACAATTGAGAACTTTCAATGTACAAAATTCAGTAACTATGCGACTAATGGTTTCTTGGGAAAGTCTATTTTTTAGAAAAATTTTAATTACTTTGTACAATCGGTTGCCAACTAGAGCTTTTTGAAGTGAAATCTGGAAACCCGGTCTCCATGTACGGTCGAATGCTTAGGAATGCAATGTTCTGTTAGTATATCCTTTAGTAGATTCAGATGGCTAGTAGTACCCCTACCACTTCTAAAAGCATGTTGATTTGGGTATATTATTCTCCAATTTTCTAGCAACTGTTGCAGAAAGCGGCTATCGGTTTTTTCCTGTGAAATCTGTGTCCATATCTCGGTTATACGGTATGGATGGTGGTGGTACACTGCCGGCCAAAAGTTTTAGATCACCCCTTCAAAAATATGAAAATTTTGATCGGCAATATATCAGCCACCTTATGACTTATTGCAAGCAATTCTTTTGATCTTATTCGAAAGATCGTGATCAAAAAACTACATTTAATGTTTTAAGTTGAGATAGAATTACTTAAACTAAGCTCAAATTTGGGACATTTTCTAAAAACAGCAATTGAAATTCTAACCCGATCATCTCAGGGTGAAGTGGATCAAATTTCAAACTTCGGGTTTCATTCGAATACCTTTTTATGATTATAAAAACACATTTGTTTAATTTTGTGCAAAATAGCTGCTTAAGTTATCGTCCAAAAGTTTGGGACCAGTATGGTGTACCGGCCAAAAGTTTGAGATCAATGTTCTAAAACATGCATTTTTTTTTCACGGTCAATTTGAGTTAATCAAATTATTAAAAAACAAAAACTTAAATTGGAATTCAGAAGATCTATTTATCGGTAAACGGAATACAGCTATTGAAAGCCAACAGTGGATGCCTGTTGCCAACAAAAGCTTGAACATCGCCTGAAATATCGAATTCTGATTGACGGTTTCCCATTTGACAGAGCGCAATGCGTGCCAACAGCAGCATGCAGCAGTGGGATACATCCCGAGAGAATCCCGGCTCCAATCGCCAGTGTGGAACAAATGCATATCGTTCACCATCTCTGGAGTTGAGCTGAACCAGACGCCAATGCCGCCAATCCTTCAGGGTGTGTGGAGGAGCTGCAGCAGAAGATCAGTCCTGTACCAATACCCGATGAGCCGTACGATTTGGCTGTCGGCTGAGATGCATTTAATTTTCGATGAAAACATATACTTCAATCGGCATCGTTTGGGCTTAAGGATAGAAATATTACGAGCAAGGAAACTCCCCGGCGGAACGAGAGTTATTCAACTCATTTTTTTGTTGTTGTTATGCGGTTGTTGTTATTTTGAGCCGAAGAACTCTTCCCGGAGCGATTTGTGTGGTGTGTGCCGAACTGGACGAAGCAATATCGATGATGGGGGCAGCCGCACGGAATGGACCAAAACGAAAGAGTTGCGCGGAGGAATAAGCGGCGAAACTGCACAAACATCAGTTTTTGAGCCGTGCTTTGCTACTCAGGCTACCTGTATTACACACCTTCTCCTGGTCTGTTTTTTTTTTGTTCTACCTTCTTTTTTTAAGTAAGCCCTTTCGAGATGTTCTTTACTAGCGGCTACTGGTAATAAGCAGTTTTGTGAGTCCCTCCCTCACTTTCCTCTCGGTCTAGAGCGCCTCCTGGATCCCTTATTTCTCACTGGATGTGACTTAGCCGGTGCCAGCCAGTGACTTAAGACGAGGAGTGGGAACAGAACCAAAACATATCATAAAGCAGCTTAACGTATTCACGGGAAAGATGAATGCCTTTATACGTTTGAGAATGGCTTATTACCGAGACACTCAATTCGTTCTGAATTGGTTATTGAGATTAAAATATGGGAAAATAACATTTTATAGCCTTCGCTGCTGCTGCTGCTACTGATTGCCGGTAGCTCCTCATTTTACCACTGCTGACGTGCAGTGATGAAAGCGGTTTTTAGCGGCGGCGGTGGCGGCAGTCTCTGTCTGCACTTGAATTCGAATTGTAGGCAGTTGATCCTGCTGCATGCCCTGAAATTGGCCAGGAAGGAAGACGGGCACAGTTTAAAAATCTGAAATGTTCAATCTTCCAATCTTCGATTTTGAAACATAAAATAAACTAAGTACGAGGAGATGTTACGTTACAAAAACTTATTATCAACATGAATCCCAGTGGAAAGAATATTTCCCTTTAAAAGATGCATGTACATATTTGATGTTTATTAGGTATAAAAATAATATTTAACGAAATATTAGAAAAAATAAGATGAACTACATTTAATCAAAATAAATTTACAGCTAAGAAAAATACAAGTCTCATAATCAATAACTTCTAAATCATGGTGAATTTTGGATATGAGATTTGCTCGCGGGCTAAACAAGTATTTTTGTTTTCATTTATATTCCAGGAAAAAGAACAGAAACCAAATTTTCATTACGAATAGTTGAAGAAACTTTTGGAATATAATTTTGATTATGATGTAATTGTGGTTCGGAGTATTTTTAAAATTTGATATGATCTGTTTTCCTGAGGCTCTACAAATTCCTCTAAATTAAAGGTAGAGTTCGCTCAAACAACTGTGAAAACCACATAAAAAAACCAATGGTATTAAATAACCAAAAAAATTCGGTAAAATTTGCCTAATATGTAATGAAAAGTGCATATAACACAAAGCAACAAAATTTTCACTCTGTTGTGTTGTGAGCCTACTTGATTGAATGATTCATTTGAATCAAAGCAATCGAAAGTTTCCTTTTAATTCAACCACGGTAAATGAAAAGTTTATATTCCGGTAATTCGATAGCAACTTACTACCTTCCTGAACAAAGTTTTCATTTTAAAGAGGTGCAAAGACTTTGTTGTGTCAGACCATTGGTTCTGTCTTTCGGAGGGGAAAAGGAAAACTTGTTTTCCAGTCGACTGTTAAAACGGAAGAGAGCTTTCCCTTTATTTTTCTTCAGCATTACAGTTTTTGGCGCTTAAATTATTCAAACTATAAACTACAGGACAATAAAACAAGCTGGCAACATTTAACATTTAAATTTACAGCAAAGGGGTTTTGTAAAGATCTCTGGATATTTGAAATCAGGGTGACTAATATGACCGAGATCGATCAGACTTTAAGAGCTAATTTTCACTAATATGCGCTGATTGGGAAAACTATAGATTATTTCAAAGATTTTGAAAACGAAGTTTTTAATTCAATGAACAACTTTTCAGAAGACCGTCTTTACTTTTGTCATTTGAGAAAAAAATTTCAGTAATATTCTTTTTGTTAAATTTTCGCAATCCTGCAAAACTATATTAAATTTGACGGACTTAAAAATGATTTAAACCAATTTGAATCACTTATATTTTTTAAGTGTAAGTCAGATCGTATCATAGTTTGCAACAAAGTTGTTAAATGAGCTAAAATCTTCAGTATTAAATACTCAAAAACTTTCTTTAATGATGTTAGAAATAGTTGTATGTAATCTTTTCTATTCCAAGTTCTAAAAATAACGGTTAAAATTTTCTTTTCAATAATTTACCTGTTAGTTTGGTCTTGAAACAGTTTCTTTTCGTTGAATTCTTTTTATCTTCAGGAAGAACGTTGAATTTGGTTGGGCCAATTAATGAAATTCGACGTTAGCCACGAGAAGTTGAAGATGTGCTGCATAATAAATGACGAGAATAGTGGGTATTATGTTTTCGAGCTCCTGTTGTAAAACTCAGGCTTTGAATACTGTTTAACGAGTGCAAATTATCAACGGTTTTTGTAGACGTGACAAAAGGGAAAAAGATGTCCTTTTTCATATGGCGATCAAATCATATAAATGAGAATATATGAAAGCAAAATTAAATTTAAGCAGAACGTGGCGTGGAACGAATACTTTGATTCTTCATAAGATTCCCCTGTATGATGAGATCCTTTTTTTTGAAAATTTTCATCATGATTGCTTCATGAAAGAGTTTCGTCCAGAGTAATACCCAAATATTTGAAGTTGTTCACTTTTTCGATCGCGATTCCAGTGATTTTGGAATTATTCATTTTTTTCAATAAAGCCGGAACAAATATCAATTTCTTCTTTTGTTACCTCCCCCTTCGAAATTTCCAAAAAATCCGAAGGGGGGGAATAAATTAAGTTTGATATATTTTATGGAAATTTTGAAAAATTTATGAAATATTCGAAAGATTACAAGAGCAAAAATCTGATTTTGGAAGATGGGAGTTTATTCACCTTTTGTTTTCTTGATTTCATTGAATTCGCAGCAAGCTGTGATCGAGAACGGTCGCAGAGAATTAAGTTCGTCCAGGATGCAAATTTTGCAGTTTTGGTGAAAAAATACGTTTCAAATAGTTTGTTTGTGATTCAAATGCAGTATTTTAATATTTTCTGTGATGTAAAAGTGAAAATTCATCCAAAAATTCTTCGAATACCAATTTTCCTTCCAATCGATTCAGTGAAGAAATTATGGCCCTTATGGGAAGAAATTATGGCCCTTATGATCCGGATCTCACTTCAGATAAGTGGAATTTGTTAAGTTTTTTGTATTCCTAGTGTGTCAACGATTAAAAACTTTAAAATAAATTAGGAGCAAAGAAAATTAGCTGAAAATTCATTTTTGACAGCTTTATTGTTAGCATCCAGGTGTAAATTTTTCACTTAAGGAATTTAAATTTGTGTGCAAGTTCTAAAATTGAAATTAAGATGGTAATTAAAGTTTAAGAAAGTTTCAAGCAAGTCTATCATAAATGTAATACGAGTATAGCACTTAAGAATAAGCATATTTTAAGGTGTTTTCTGCAGTTGAGAGCATAGGCATAGACGGGTAATTTGATGAGTTTCATGATTAGAAAACCTATATGTAATTTTACTTGACAATTTATTATTGATGAATCGTCGACGGCGCCATCGTACGTGAATTTCTCCTATTTTCCGTGCGCGGGTTTTGATTATTTTGAAGCGTTTTTCGATTGATTTAATTTTTCCAAAATGCGTGAGCGTGCCATGTAAAACCCAAGGAAAATAATAATCGTGGAGTGATCAAAAATCGGTTGAAAATCAAATAAAAAAGAGGAACCATAATTGGCCCTGCAGCTGCACCGGCAAGTTCTCGTTGTACTGGTTTGCCGTTTCGTATTGAAGGATAAATTTTAAATTTCTAAAGTTAACGCCCGCGTAACACGTTATTTTTATCAACCGACGCGAGCTCTTCAATGCTTTCTGTCGTGAAATATTACCAAAAGGCGTTTGGTTTTACCTTTCCGTTGATCAATAGCTTAAAAATGAGTCCCGTATATTTCAATAAGTTTCTAGTGGTTTCGTGTAGAAGTGTTCCAATGTGCTAGAGTGAATGTGAATGTGTACCATTTCACCTACTGAAAAAAAATCACTGGCAGTGAATGCATAACGAATATGATTTACGAACCCAGATTTCTATAAAATTTATAGCTAATTTTCTGCATTTTATTCTTATTTTGCTTTAGAAACACAACTCCTAATTATGGAACTTACAAACAATTAATTTTAAAATAACATAATATAATATTGTTTACTATCAAGTGGTTTCTGTTCAAATAAGATGTTGTTTCCATGATTAAATTACTTAGTTGGAATAAGATTTATATCTGAGACATTAAACTATATTCTAATGCATTTTAATATAATTGTAAACAGACATTCTGAGTGATGTATTGTTATGTTGACCAAATTTAACTCAACTGCTGCATTTAATTTGATTCTGTTTCCAGTCAATCCTGTCAACGTTTTATTTGTTTTTACTATAATTTTCTGCATTTTTGAGAATAATTATCCAAGTGAGGTTATTTTATCTGAAAAAACGGTTACCTGATACAATTTTTATTTTATTTATAAATGTTGATGTCTCCAGGCAAAAGAAGCCAGAAGCCAGAAGTATCTTATTCACGGAAAATAAAATGAAAAATAAGCTTAAGTAGCGTACAGAATAAGATCAAACCATTGTAATTTCGAAACTCAAATCTTCTGAATTTTAATGATCCACTTAATGGGGGGGGGGGGGGGGTAGGGTCTAACGGGTGTAAAAAAAACACCATTTTCACGATTTTTTTCTAGAGCTATCGTTCAAACAAATGTATTCAAATTTTTTGCATTATACAAAGCATAGTTAAAAGAACATTTAGTAATTTTTTCGTAGAAAAATATTGAAAAATGAGCCGGTGACGGAGCATTTTCGAGGATGCCTTTTAGAAAACAGGATTTGCGGTGGACACTGTATCTTAGCACAGAATCATCTGAAGTCAAAAAATCAGAGCAAAATATTTTTAATAGATGTTTTTCTGGACCCCAACGTTTTTATTTAACTTAAAAATATTTTTATGAAATTTTTGTGGCTGTTTGAAGTAAAAACTACGATTTTTCACGAAAAAATCCGCCATTTTTCACCTGTAAAATCTCCCCTAAGTAAAAAAATCAAAAAAGAAAAACGTTGGGGTCTGGTATTTTATATGTAGAAAATATGTTCCAAATTTGAAAAGAATCGGATAAGTAGTTTTCAAATGACGATGTCCACGATTTCAAATGTCCAGTAGTTATCAAATGACGATGTGCTTTCGAGAAAAACGCGTTTGGAGTTTCTGCTCTTGCTTTCTTGCAGTATTAGATAGGAGGAGATAAAGGCCTATAATTTTTACAGTTTTGCTTCAATTGACTTGAAAATTTGACACACATTGTTGAGATGTTTTACAATAAAAAAATTAAAAAAAATTTAAAAAATAAAAAAAATCGATTTTTTTAAAGTGTTAGACCCTACCCTTCCCCCTTAAAAATCATGTTCAATTAAAAAAAAAAAAGTTTTTAAATAATAAATAAAACGTACCATATTTTTCTTATTAAAAATTTAGATTCATAGGATTACAAGAAAATTATATTTTCTGAGCACAAACATCAATATGTGAAGATCAAAAACATATAATTATTTAAAAAAAAGGCTCCAATAGTAGGGCCATAAAGTTTGGTGAATTTATTTAAACATTAGTATCAAATATGGAGAGGAAAAGTATAAGTTTTTAAACATTTGAGAATTAAAAAAAATAGAAATAGATAACTTCATTAAAAAATTCAATTGATGATTCCAGGGAACAGCATATTTAGAGTCTATTTTTTGATAACTGATTTGGATAAATTTTCCTCATATTTTGTCGGTTTTGTCTATCATCTCTAGCATTGTTGATAAAGAATTAATATTTTTTTTTAAATGAATCAGATTTAGGTGAATACAACCGTTGAGATAACTGATGAAATAAAAGATCTACATGAAAAACAAAAACTGATTCAGAATTTGTGTGTAATCCTTTCGTTTGAAAAATAATGTTTAGCTTAGATATTCTTATACCAAAAATATAGTGATTTAAAAAGTAAAATTCTTAATTTCATCATTACAAGTTTTTCTGAAATTGCACAGTGATTATAAAAAAAATATTTCATTTAAAATTTGTTAAAGAAGCAAATCGCTATAAATAATTTCTAAAATTCAATTATGATCAAATTTTGATTTAAAAATTTGTCGAAATTAGTTTTTTACAGAATGGGGAGAAGTAAACAAAAAGAAAACTTTTATTACTTTTTTTGTACTTTGGACTTTTGAAGTCAAAATTACTTGCAGTCTTCGAGAAATTAGATCATTTTGAAATAAATGAACCATTTTTTTTTTTTCAAAACAAGAATCACAACATAAAATTGGTTTTTCGAAAAATATTTCAATTCAGGAGATATAAAATTTGTAAAAACATAAATGATATTTTTCATAATCAAAGTGATGTTTTTGCTCAATCTGTTGACTATCGTGAGTTGTTAAAACCTATCACATGGCTTCAAGCTTGTTAGTGTATTCAATTAGGGTTTTGATGAATGAATTTTGATGTTAAAATGGTTGGTTTAGAATTCCGAACTTTTTAAGTTACACTTCTTGAAGAAAACCTATTCCAAAGACGAGATAGGGTTTTTGAGTGTCAAAATTTGAATTTCAAAACAACAGTTTGGTGGAATTGCAACTCAAAACTTACCATTTTTAAGTTTTAATATAGTGTCGTAAAATGACATGGATTAAATTGTTCCGCCAGAGGCGAGCCAATTTTCTGACTTGTTTGTTTACTCTTATTTTTGAATAACTTTTGAGATCAAATAATTTCCCAAAACTACGGTAGATTCATTTCTTGAACTGAAATATTTACTGGGAAAAATCTCTTTAGGGGGGTGTTCAAGATCCTAACTTCATATTTTATTAAGCAAAAAAGTTTTTAGAAGTTGAATAGAGATATGTTTTTTGGCATTGAAAAACAATTATTAATTTATTTATTTATTTATGTCCTTAAAAAAAATCAACTGACATCACTGATTGTGGCTAGCGAGGTATTGTGATTACTTTTCAAGCAATACTTCGCAGACACTAGCAGAAATGTCAGTTGAATTGATTGTTTTTCAATTCCAAAAGACATATCCCAATTCAACATCTTAATATTTTTCTGCCTTCTAAGATACAAAGCTACAATCTTGGACAAAGTTGTTTAGCGGAAAATTTCATTTCAAGAATTTATGAATTGGCACAAAAACCATAGGTAGGCTCGGTTCCATAGATGAATGATATTGATTGTTCAGAACAAAATTATCAATTTCCTCATACTAACAAAAAGTTCAAATTTAATCATTTAAACGATACTTAATAATTCTGCAAAAAATCATGGATTATTTTCGAACCCAAAAGAAGCTTTTAAGACCCCAGATTTCGAGATATTTCAAGAAGACCCCAAATCGACTCGGTCTATCACCTAAAATTTCCCTTCGTCCATCTTCAATAGTTAAAAAAAAATTAAAAATGTGTATAAAATAATCAGTTTAGATATAAAAAAATCTACTTTAGGAAGGAATTTTTAATTAATTTTTGTAAATGCATGTCACCAAGATTAAAACAGCAAAAGTCATGAGAATAGATTTATCTACAAATGGTTTTACTAAGACATTTTACTTATAAAGTTTTTTTCTTATGTGAATAGATATTATCTGAAAAAAATGAAAACTAATATCTTTGTTTAATTTTATGATCTGACTTTCGAAATTACAGATTTGTAAGTATCAATAAAAAAAATATTGGGAACTCGAGTTTCTTTTACCAGTACTTAAGACTTAAGACCAGTTTACCTACAATTTTTTTAAATCATTTGTTTATTCCAGTTCCATTTATTGATTAATTGAGTTCAAATTCTATTTCTATTCACAAAACCAGTGAAACTTTCTAGATGTTTAAGATACTATTCGTCTCGAGTTCCATTCATCGCCATCTCCAAGCTAATAGTATTGACATTTCAATGATCTCGTAAAGCCATGGCCATCACCTATAAACACGGGCAAACATAATTCAATCAATCACCAGAAAATATTCGTCGAGCATCGAGGAAGGGCAGCACAAAGCGAATTTCGCACCCCATCGACATCGACCGGTGGTTTAAGGTTGTGTTGTCATGATTTACAACCCCGAGAGGTGTCCAATATGGTCATTTCACGTTAACTCAGAAAGGAAGGAGGAAAAAAAACATCTCGGAGCCCACGTCTCGATTTATTTGCATGTTTCTCACACACCGTATGTCATGTTTCATTTCAACTGACGAAGGTTTAGGGGAGCCTTACTGCTGGAAAACTGAAATCACCGAACGAGAGGTGGCGCTTTCGATTTCCCGCAAGCGTCCAACGCGAATCATCATCTCCCGCAATCGAACGCAAAACTTGTCGAGATGAACTATAATATGTAGAAGCAGAGCAGCGACTTCCAAAACGGATCAACAAATTTATTGCTTTGGCACCTCGGGATTCGATCGGGAATCAAGCCTTAATTTTGCTCAACACTTTGTTGAAGAGTTGATGACTGTTGAAGGGTTGTAAATCAGTTTAACGAACTAGGACTCCGGGCTGTTGTCAATCGGAGGAAAGGAATAAATGAATAAATTTTGAAGAGTTATAGAAGAGTTTATAGAATCATTCGATCGAGGATTAGTAGTACATTTTTATAAAAATATTTAAGAGATAGTTCGAGTAAAAGATGAAAAGCTAAGAATCTCAAGCCAAATCTAAAGAGTTGGAAAAGTCTTACGAGTCGGAAAAGTCTTACGAGTCTCAAGAGTATTTAAAGTCTTAAAAGTCTCTAGAGCAATGATTTTTAAATTTTTTCGCTCACCACTCCCCTGTCTCAATTTTTTGGAGCTCACCGCTCCCCTAAGCGTTTTATGAAACAAATTTGTTTCAAAATGAAACAAAAATAAGCAACTCAGAGACCTTCCACCGCCTCCTTGTAAGCTTTTAACGAAACCCTGGGGGCGGTAGGGACTACTGATCTAGAGTTTTAAAAAGGTCGAGAGTACTTATCACGAATTTAAAAAAGCTGAAAAGTCTCAAGAGTTTCATGATTGAACTACGAGCTCAGTGTTAAGAACTGTCAAAGTCACAAAAGAGTCTGAAAAGTTTCCAATATGTCAAAAAAGTATTAAGAGGCTTAGGAGTCATCAGAGTCTCAAAAGCCTCATCAATCTCAAGAGTTTCATAAGGGATTTCAAGAGCTTCAAGTGCCACAAGAGTCTTCTAAGTAATGAAAGAGTCTCACGAGTCTCGAAAATCTCTAGATTCTAAAGGTTTCAACAGCCTAAAGAGTACCAAAGAGTTAAGAATTTATCAAGAGCCTCAAGAGCTCAAAAAGTTTTACCAATGTGAAGAAAATTGAAAGTCACAAAAGTCTCAAGAGTCCCAAGACTCTATGGAGATGCAAGTTTTATGAAAACATCACGAATCTCAAAACCCTTTAGAAACTATAAAACCCTGAATAGTCTTCAAAGTTTCAAGAGCTCTAAAAGTCTAGAAGCTTGAGAGTCTAGAAAATCTCAACCTTTTCATAACAAAAGTGTTTAGGACCTAAAAATTTTGAAAGTCTTAAAAATCAATGAGTGTCTCAAAAGTGCCAAAAGTCTGAAAAAAGAGTCAGAGGCCCAAATATCTCAAAAAATCTCAAGAATTTCAAGAGTATAAAATATTTCGGAGTCTCAAAAAACTCTATATATTCTACCCAGCAAACATGAAATCGTATCATAAGTGATATCTTAAGTCGTTTACAATGTTGTTGCAAATCGCAATTCCAACTGCATAGTGAAAAGATCGTATAATATGTCGTCTGAAGTCAGATTAAATTGGATATTATAAAAAAGTCCGCAATGTTTGTAAATTTTGAAATGAGTTGGCTCCCGCGCGTGAGCAAGTGAGAAAATCATCGTCATACTTTCTTTGCAACCAGCAGGGCGTACAGCTAGCTAAAAATCAGATGGGAATTGAGGGTACTGGAAAATATTGTCGCTGGCTACGATTTCAGGCTATGAGAGCAAAATATGACGTTCTTTAGCATTCTTCCGATAAGTACGAACAAGGTGTCCGAAATCGCCCAATTGATGTAGTTTTAGTCGCTTAAGAAAGAAATGAAATTTATGAATATATATTTGGTAGGTAAATGCTGTTTTTTTCCAAATCTCATACGATATTTCTATAATGTATATTAAATGTATATCAAAACCGAATACATATGAATATAGTGGCAAAAATATTTGCTGAGTATAGAGTCATAGAAGTCTAAAGAGTTAAAGGAGTCGCAATGAATTTAAGAAATACTCAAGAGTTCCAAAAGTTTCAAGAGTATTATGAGTCTCAGAAAGTTCAAAAGTCTAAAGAGGCATTTTCAAAATTTTAGAAACAGTTTCAAGAATCTCCAAAGTCAAAAGTTCTCAAGAGTCTGAAAAGCCTTCAAAGTCTCGAAGCCTAAGGCGTCTTAGGAGTCTCAATAGCCTTAAGTTTCCGAAGAGCCTCAAAAAGCTCATAAGTTTTAAGAGTCTCAAAATTCTTATGAATCCTAAATGGCTCAATAGTCTAAAGGAGAGAGTTCAGAAACACACTCGAAAGGTTAAAAAGTCAAGAGTCTTAAGGATTCATTAAAAAATTGCAAAAGTCTCAAAATTATCAAGCTTAACCTTTCGTTTCATAGAGTAACAAAAATCGGAAAAATCGTATTTAATTTTAATTTTTTTCTTATGAACTCATCATTTCCAACTGTTTAAAATTATTTCTGAGGAAAAATAAAAAATCATGAAATGAAGGGTTAAAAAGTCTCAAGAGTCTTGAAAGTCTCAAGAATCTAAAGGGTATTCAGAAAATCATAAGAGTGCTGAGAACTTGAAAGTCCTAAAACTCTCTAAAATATCAAGAGTGTCAAAAAATTTAAGGAGTTTCAAATTTTTAACAGTCTTATGTGTTGTTAAATTTATGTTTTAGACCGTGAAATTGATGTTTTGTAGTGATTTTGGTTATTTTTTGGTCTTGGGATTCAATCAAACAACTTAGCTTTTGAAATGCCCGACGTTTCGACCATTTTTGATGGACTTTCTCAAGGGAATTATCTGTCCATTGTTCTTGTCAATTTAGTTTTTGTCCAACGATTAAAAGTTCAGTGTTTGCTGCTCTTTCATTTCACCGATTAAAACCAAGAGCAGCGAACACTGGACTCCTAAGCTTTGGACAAAAACTAAATTGACAAGAACAACGGACAGATAATTCTCTTGAGAAAGACCACCAAAAATGGTCGAAACGTCGGGCATTTCAAAAGCTAAGTTGTGCGATTGAATCCCAAGACCAAAAACTAGCCAAAATTACTACAAAGTCTTATGTGTCTTAAAATATTTAAGAGTCTTAAGAATATAGAGAATGCCTTGAGCCTCGAAAATTATTTGTGTGTCTCAGGGGTTTCAAAAATTTCCATAGCCTCAAAAAAGTCTTAAAAGTCTGAAGAACCTCGAAAGTTTCAATAGTCTCAAAACACTGAAATTTGAACAAAATAATATAAAGAGTTTTATATGTCTTCAAAGAACTTTAAAGCTTAGAGAGTTTCAAAAGTTATGAGAGTTTCGAAAATCTCAAGAGTATCAAGAGTTTCATGAGTCTCGAAAAAGAAAGAAGAATCTCAGGAGAAGTTTCAATGTTTTGGACAAACTTTGAAAGCCTCAAAGTCTCCAAAGTCTCAAAATAGTTTGAAGAGTCTCAAAACTCTAAAAGTTTCAAAAGGCTCAGGAGTCTTAAAATCCCATAATTCCACAAAAACATCAAGTCCTTCAAGAGCCTCAGAGATCTCAAAAGCCTCGAAAATCTCAAAAGTCACAAGAGTCTCCACAGTCTCAAAAAAGTGCTAAGTCTCAAGAGCAAGATTTCCAAAATCTCAAAAAAATCTGTAATTTCACAGAATTTTCGAGCAAATTTTCATCCCAGAATCTGTGTTACAGAATACAGAATTTTGCAATATTCACAGATTTTAAAGAATGTTTTAATTTTGAATGCATTTCCCAAAATTATACGACGAACGAACTCACTCATGGCAGCAAACACCCGGCTGTTATGGTTTGAAATCGAATTTCCATCTAGTTAAAAAAAATCCCAACAAAAATGTAAAAAAGACTCAATTAATCCTGAATACTCAATGAATTTAAAAGAAATAGCATCACAAAAAACCATCACACAAGTCAGATTTTTTTTTTAAATTCACACTTTTTTTTGGCAACTCAAAAGTGCTAAGGGCTTCAAAAGGTTTTAGTGTCTAAAACCTCTCGATAATTTTCAACATCACAAAAAATCAAAGGTCTCAAGAACACATCATGAGTCATTAGAGTTTCAAGTACCTTATCAGCCTAAGAAATCTGAGACTTCTGAGTATCCACTTATTCTACCAAGTTTTGAGAAATTCTTAACAATTTCAAAAGTCTCAAAACCCTAAAGAGCCTCGAGAGCTCCAACGTCTCAAGAATCAAAAGAGTCTTTACAGTCAAGAGTCAAAAGTCAAGAGTGAAGAGTCAAGAGTAAAGAATCAAAGTCAAGAGTCAAGAGTCAAGAGTCAAAAGTCAAGAGTCAAGAGTCAAGAGTCAAGAGTCAAGAGTCAAGTGTCAAAAGTCAAGAGTCAAGAGTCAAGAGTCAACTGTCAAGAGTCAAGAGTCAAGAGTCAAGAGTCAAGAGTCACGAGTCAAGAGTCAAGAGTCAACAGTAAAGAGTCAAGAGTCAAGAGTCAAAAGTCAAGAGTCAAGAGTCAAGAGTCAATAGTCAAGAGTCAAGAGTCAAGAGTCAAGAGTCAAGAGTCAAAAGTCAAGAGTCAAGAGTCAAGAGTCAAGAGTCAAGAGTCAAGAGTCGAGTATCAAGAGTCAACAGTCGAGAATCAAAAATCAAAAGTCAAGAGTCAGAAGTCAGGAGTCAAGAGTCAAGAGTCAAGAGTCAAGAGTCAAGAGTCAAGAGTCAAGAGTCAAGAGTCAAGAGTCAAGAGTCAAGAGTCAAGAGTCAAGAGTCAAGAGTCAAGAGTCAAGAGTCAAGAGTCAAAAGTCAAGAGTCAAGAGTCAAGAGTCAAGAGTCAAGAGTCAAGAGTCAAGAGTCAAGAGTCAAGAGTCAAGAGTCAAGAGTCAAGAGTCAAGAGTCAAGAGTCAAAAGTCAAGAGTCAAGAGTCAAGAGTCAAGAGTCAAGAGTCAAGAGTCAAAAGTCAAGAGTCAAGAGTCAAGAGTCAAGAGTCAAGAGTCAAGAGTCAAGAGTCAAGAGTCAAGAGTCACGAGTCAAGAGTCAAGAGTCAACAGTAAAGAGTCAAGAGTCAAGAGTCAAGAGTCAAAAGTCAAGAGTCAAGACTCAAGAGTCAATAGTCAAGAGTCAAGAGTCAAGAGTCAAGAGTCAAGAGTCAAAAGTCAAGAGTCAAGAGTCAAGAGTCAAGAGTCAAGAGTCGAGTATCAAGAGTCAACAGTCAACAGTCGAGAGTCAAGAGTCAAGAGTCAAGAGTCAAGAGTCAAGAGTCAAGAGTCAAAAGTCAAAAGTCAAGAGTCAAGAGTCAAGAGTCAAGAGTCAAGAGTCAAGAGTCAAGAGTCAAGAGTCAAGCGTCAAGAGTCAAGAGTCAAGAGTCAAGAGTCAAAAGTCAAGAGTCAAGAGTCAAGAGTCAAGAGTCAAGAGTCAAGAGTCAAGAGTCAAGAGTCAAGAGTCAAGAGTCAAGAGTCAAGAGTCAAGAGACAAGAGTCAAGAGTCAAGAGTCAAAAGTCAAGAGTCAAGAGTCAAGAGTCAAGAGTCAAGAGTCAAGAGTCAAAAGTCAAGAGTCAAGAGTCAAGAGTCAAGAGTCAAGAGTCAAGAGTCGAGTATCAAGAGTCAACAGTCGAGAGTCAAGAATCAAAAGTCAAGAGTCAGAAGTCAGGAGTCAAGAGTCAAGAGTCAAGAGTCAAGAGTCAAGAGTCAAGAGTCAAGAGTCAAGAGTCAAGAGTCAAGAGTCAAGAGTCAAGAGTCAAGAGTCAAGAGTCAAGAGTCAAGAGTCAAGAGTCAAGAGTCAAGAGTCAAAAGTCAAAAGTCAAGAGTCAAGAGTCAAGAGTCAAGAGTCAAGAGTCAAGAGTCAAGAGTCAAGAGTCAAGAGTCAAGAGTCAAGAGTCAAGAGTCAAGAGTCAAAAGTCAAGAGTCAAGAGTCAAGAGTCAAGAGTCAAGAGTCAAAAGTCAAGAGTCAAGAGTCAAGAGTCAAGAGTCAAGAGTCAAGAGTCAAGAGTCAAGAGTCAAGAGTCAAGAGTCACGAATCAAGAGTCAAGAGTCAACAGTAAAGAGTCAAGAGTCAAGAGTCAAGAGTCAAGAGTCAAAAATCAAGAGTCAAGAGTCTAGTATCAAGAGTCAACAGTCGAGAGTCAAGAATCAAGAGTTCGGAGTCAAGAGTCAGGAATCAGGAGTCAAGAGTCAGGAATCAGGAGTCAAGAGTCAAGAATCAAGAGTCAAGAGTCAAGAGTCAAGTGTCAAGAGTCAAGAGTCAAGAGTCAAGAGTCAATAATCAAGAGTCAAGAGTCAAGAGTCAAGAGTCAAGAGTCAAGAGTCAAGAGTCAAGAGTCAAGAGTCAAGAGTCAAGAGTCAAGAGTCAAGAGTCAAGAGTCAAGAGTCAAGAGTCAAGAGTCAAGAGTCAAGAGTCAAGAGTCAAGAGTCAAGAGTCAAGAGTCAAGAGTCAAGAGTCAAGAGTCAAGAGTCAAGAGTCAAGAGTCAAGAGTCAAGAGTCAAGAGTCAAGAGTCAAGAGTCAAGAGTCAAGAGTCAAGAGTCAAGAGTCAAGAGTCAAGAGTCAAGAGTCAAGAGTCAAGAGTCAAGAGTCAAGAGTCAAGAGTCAAGAGTCAAGAGTCAAGAGTCAAGAGTCAAGAGTCAAGAGTCAAGAGTCAAGAGTCAAGAGTCAAGAGTCAAGAGTCAAGAGTCAAGAGTCAAGAGTCAAGAGTCAAGAGTCAAGAGTCAAGAGTCAAGAGTCAAGAGTCAAGAGTCAAGAGTCAAGAGTCAATAGTCAAGAGTCAAGAGTCAAGAGTCAAGAGTCAAGAGTCAAGAGTCAAGAGTCAAGAGTCAAGAGTCAAGAGTCAAGAATCAAGAGTCAAAAGTCAAGAGTCAAGAGTCAAGAGTCAAGAGTCAAGAGTCAAGAGTCAAGAGTCAAGAGTCAAGAGTCAAGAGTCAAGAGTCAAGAGTCAAGAGTCAAGAGTCAAGAGTCAAGAGTCAAGAGTCAAGAGTCAAGAGTCAAGAGTCAAGAGTCAAGAATCAAGAGTCAAGAGTCAAGAATCAAGAGTCAAAAGTCAAGAGTCAAGAGTCAAGAGTCAAGAGTCAAGAGTCAAGAGTCAAGAGTCAAGAGTCAAGAGTCAAGAGTCAAGAGTCAAGAGTCAAGAGTCAAGAGTCAAGAGTCAAGAGTCAAGAGTCAAGAGTCAAGAGTCTAGTATCAAGAGTCAACAGTCGAGAGTCAAGAATCAAGAGTCAAGAGTCAAGAGTCAGGAATCAGGAGTCAAGAGTCAGGAATCAGGAGTCAAGAGTCAAGAATCAAGAGTCAAGAGTCAAGTGTCAAGAGTCAAGAGTCAAGAGCCAAGAGTCAAGAGTCAAGAGTCAAGATTCAAGATTCAAGAGTCAAGAGTCAAGAGTCAAGAATCAAGAATCAAGAGTCAAGAGTCAAGAGTCAAGAGTCAAGAGTCAAGAGTCAAGATTCAAGATTCAAGAGTCAAGAGTCAAGAGTCAAGAATCAAGAATCAAGAGTCAAGAGTCAAGAGTCAAGAGTCAAGAGTCAAGAGTCAAGAGTCGAGTATCAAGAGTCAAGAGTCAACAGTCGAGAGTCAAGAATCAAAAGTCAAGAGTCAAGAGTCAGGAATCAGGAGTCAAGAGTCAAGAGTCAAGAGTCAATAATCAAGAGTCAAGAGTCAGGAGTCAAGAGTCAAGAGTCAAGAGTCAAGAGTCAAGAGTCAAGAGTCAAGAGTCAAGAGTCAAGAGTCAAGAGTCAAGAGTCAAGAGTCAAGAGTCAAGAGTCAAGAGTCAAGAGTCAAGAGTCAAGAGTCAAGAGTCAAGAGTCAAGAGTCAAGAGTCAAGAGTCAAGAGTCAAGAGTCAAGAGTCAAGAGTCAAGAGTCGAGTATCAAGAGTCAAGAGTCAACAGTCGAGAGTCAAGAATCAAAATTCAAGAGTCAAGAGTCAGGAATCAGGAGTCAAGAGTCAGGAGTCAAGAGTCAAGAGTCAATAATCAAGAGTCAAGAGTCAAGAGTCAAGAGTCAAGAGTCAAGAGTCAAGAGTCAAGAGTCAAGAGTCAAGAGTCAGGAGTCAAGAGTCAAGAGTCAAGAGTCAAGAGTCAAGAGTCAAGAGTCAAGAGTCAAGAGTCAAGAGTCAAGAGTCAAGAGTCAAGAGTCAAGAGTCAAGAGTCAAGAGTCAAGAGTCAAGAGTCAAGAGTCAAGAGTCAAGAGTCAAGAGTCAAGAGTCAAGAGTCAAGAGTCAAGAGTCAAGAGTCAAGAGTCAAGAGTCAAAAGTCAAGAGTCAAGAGTCAAGAGTCAAGAGTCAAGAGTCAAGAGTCAAGAGTCAAGAGTCAAGAGTCAAGAATCAAGAGTCAAAAGTCAAGAGTCAAGAGTCAAGAGTCAAGAGTCAAGAGTCAAGAGTCAAGAGTCAAGAGTCAAGAGTCAAGAGTCAAGAGTCAAGAGTCAAGAGTCAAGAGTCAAGAGTCTAGTATCAAGAGTCAACAGTCGAGAGTCAAGAATCAAGAGTTAGGAGTCAAGAGTCAGGAATCAGGAGTCAAGAGTCAGGAATCAGGAGTCAAGAGTCAAGAATCAAGAGTCAAGAGTCAAGTGTCAAGAGTCAAGAGTCAAGAGCCAAGAGTCAGAATCAAGAAACATGAGTCAAGAGTCAAGAGTCAAGAGTCAAGAGTCAAGAGTCAAGAGTCAAGAGTCAAGATTCAAGATTCAAGAGTCAAGAGTCAAGAGTCAAGAATCAAGAATCAAGAGTCAAGAGTCAAGAGTCAAGAGTCAAGAGTCAAGAGTCAAGAGTCGAGTATCAAGAGTCAAGAGTCAACAGTCGAGAGTCAAGAATCAAAAGTCAAGAGTCAAGAGTCAGGAATCAGGAGTCAAGAGTCAAGAGTCAAGAGTCAAGAGTCAAGAGTCAATAATCAAGAGTCAAGAGTCAAGAGTCAAGAGTCAAGAGTCAAGAGTCAAGAGTCAAGAGTCAAGAGTCAAGAGTCAAGAGTCAAGAGTCAAGAGTCAAGAGTCAAGAGTCAAGAGTCAAGAGTCAATAGTCAAGAGTCAAGAGTCAAGAGTCAAGAGTCAAGAGTCAAGAGTCGAGTATCAAGAGTCAAGAGTCGAGTATCAAGAGTCAAGAGTCAACAGTCGAGAGTCAAGAATCAAAAGTCAAGAGTCAAGAGTCAGGAATCAGGAGTCAAGAGTCAAGAGTCAAGAGTCAAGAGTCAATAATCAAGAGTCAAGAGTCAAGAGTCAAGAGTCAAGATTCAAGAGTCAAGAGTCAAGAGTCAAGAGTCAAGAGTCAAGAGTCAAGAGTCAAGAGTCAAGAGTCAAGAGTCAAGAGTCAAGAGTCAAGAGTCAAGAGTCAAGAGTCAAGAGTAGAAGGTCAAGAGTCAAGAGTCAAGACTCCAGAGTCAAGAGTCACGAGTCAAGTGTCTAGAGTCAAGAGTCAAGAGCCAAGAGTCAAGAGTCAAGAGTCAAGAGTCAAGATTTAAGAGTCAATAGTCAAGAATAGAAGGTCAAGAGTCAAGAGTCAAGACTCAATAAACAAGAGTTAAGACTCAAGTTCACTCATTTTAAGCGGATTTGTGCCAACGTAAGAACTTAACTACACAATTAACACACGACGTATCACAGGACACGGCTCTTGACGTTCTTACAAACGGAAAAAAGGATTCAAAATTACCTTTTCTGTCGACCGGTTTTGGGCTCGATGTTGCCCATCTACAGAACGATGTCCGACTGATCGATCACACGAAGAAATTACTAGCAGATTTTTCTTTCGACGAATACTACGACACTCGTAGTATGTTCCTGCTAGTAATTTCCCCCTGTGATCAGTCGGACAGCGTCCTGTAGATGGGCAACATCGAGCCCGAAACCGGTCGACAAAAAAGGTAATTTTGAATCCTTTTTTTCCGTTTGAAAGAACGTCAAGAGCCGTATCCTGTAATACGTCGTGTGTTAATTGTCAAGAGTCAAGTGTCAAATATCAAGAGTCAAGAGTCAAGAGTCAAGAGTCAAGAGCCAAGAGTCAAGAGTCAAGAGTCAAGAGTCAAGAGTCAAGAGTCAAGAGTCAAGAGTCAAGAGTCATGTGCACAGTTTTTTAATTTTTCTTATCGACTTATCAACGAATCGTCAAAAAGTTGCGATTTTCCACTTCTCTCAAACTTCCAAACATTCACCGCGTCAGTGTTGCGAGTTTGATTGAAGGTTACTTTTGATGTTGATGATGTTCATTGGGAGTTCGATCATGGATCCGATGGGCTGATTGAATGGATCGCGATAGGACCTTTTTGCCCACTTTCCACTCGATATAGATCCAGACCAGAAGATACCAGGCGCGATCTACCCGGTGCGATTACCGATATGAGTATCTGATCGGTTTTGTCGAACCGAAAAGTGAACATCAGTCAGCTGAGATCTCTCTGTGACTTCGCTGGGGCCATCAAGATCAAAAGTTGGGGGCCTTTTAAATGTTGTTTCCACTGCTGGCTGACTGTCTGTCTGTCTACTACCGATCAATTCGAACCGAGCCCCAAACAGGGCACTTTGCCTTGCCTTTGGGTTTCGTTTCTGGGCGGCACATTTATTGCAAATCAATAACTGTCAATGGACGTGGAACATGTGTGTCCAAAAGATGTAGATAGAGGCGATAGATATATTGCCGGATGACATTCCGGAAAATAACATCAATCGATCACGCGGATCAGTGAACAGATAGTGATCTACGGGTGGGACTACTCCCTGTGGACGATCGATTGCAGAAAGAGAGACCGGAGTTGATTAGTGTCGTAAAACTGGAGCAGACTTATTGATGTTTAACTAGTTGTAAAAGTAAAGTCTTCGAGCGATCTTGCCTCCGGCATAGTTCACACACATAAAAATGTCATCAATTCATATATTTTAATTCTTAGCTGAAGTATGACGTTTGACTTTAAACCTTTGGAAAAAAAAAAGGTTGGATAGACGTACATATTGAAAACACCTTTCATAATATAAAACAAAATAAATTAATGGACATAATAAGAGAAAAAAATAATGACTTATTCCGAATTTGTTGATGTTGGTCAACATTGTTCGTAGAGTACCCATATAGAGTAAGGTTTTGAAATTGAGAAATTGTTCAATGCTTTGGTATAACTTTTTTCTTCATTCTTTTTGTGAGAATAAGGCTCAATGATTCCAAAATAGATCATTCACAAAACTTCAAATTTAAGTACCAACGGTAGGAAGACATTCCCAACAGATGACGTGAAATTTTAATCTCCAAATTTGTGCTCTTCTCCTTCAGATGTTATTCATCAATCAAACTCAACTTATGAATTAAACCTCATCCGATATAATTTGTCGAATTAGAAGACTTAAAAAGTTGTCGCTCAACCTTAGAACATGCCCATTGCCAAAAAAAACGATGAGGACGACGACAAACACATGTTGATCCCATCCATTTGTGATTTGTCCATTCAGGATCATTGCTCCGCAAAAAAAAAAAAACAAAAACATCATTGGCAAGCAACCCTTAAATGTCATTTTCACGGATTTAAATAATCTGCACATAAATTTTTCTCAAGTCCCTCCACAGACGCTTGTTTGCTCGTTTGTTTGCAAACGATTATTTTGCCAGAGTGAAACCAGAAAAATGACTGATTACCAGCTTTGGCGAGTTGCTGAATTCTGCCGGTAGACGAACAGAAGACGCCATGAGGTCAACCGCAATCTGGAGTGACGAAATTAGCCAACCTGGTCGAAGAAAGTCAACAAAGTTGGGCGAAATCTTTCGCTCTCCGCAACAGAACCAATTAATCTGGATCAGCAGAAGTCAAAGTCCCACCAGTTTGATACTGGGGCCGTAATAACCTTGTTGGAAGATTTGCGAATGGTCAATGTTTTTTTTTGCAAATCTTCAGACAGTCCATGAGTCGTCTTTCGAATTTAACTCACTTCTGGGGATTAGATCAAGTCTCGTCAAAAAAGTGTCTCTCCGGGTAAAAAACTTCTTTCCTAAGGATTAATCAATAAAAAGTCCTACTGGCGACCCCGGTAATCGGAAATGTCTAGCACAGTTACGTAATTTTTCGAATCGAAGAATAGTGACTAATCGACACTCTGAACATGACCACTGGTTTTTTTTTGTGTCCTTCTCATTTTGGGGACTTCCAAACGGCTCCCGGCTGACCGGTTGTTGTCACCCGAAAACATCGAGAAGAAAAAAAAAAGTAAACAACCAGAGCAACGGAATAATCCAAAAAGCCGCTAATGTGCCGCGTGGATGCGATGATTAATTGCCTACATTATAAGTTTATCAATAACATTATAGTCTTGGCTGTTTTTCTGTGACAAACCAGCAGCGG
>NC_073693.1:292525625-292560726 GCF_029784155.1 Uranotaenia lowii | reverse complement strand
GCAGCGGGCGGGTTTCTGATTCCTCTCTCCTGTTTCGGCTCCATCAGCTCAAGTTTGAAAAATGTTTCGGCGACTTTTAATATGTGTAATGGTATGTACACCATCAATCAAAAGTTTTGGTTTCATTTTAACCACGAGGATCGATATGACCAATTCCTTGAACAAAAGTTTGGAATGGACATAAACTTTTCTACGACAGTGTACCGGGTCCTAATGGAGTGAGGATTGCTTTTTTTTTAGTTTATCGGGATCACTGCTGAGGCGCTTATGAGATTTTTTTTTTGGTTTGTCAAGATGTTATTTTTCGCTTTTAAAAGTGTTTAAAATTTTGAAATGAGTTCAAAGCCTAATGTCGCCATCTGTAAGTTCCAGTGGGTGATGAAATTACTAATATTAGTGCATACACGTGATTTTTTTATTCGCATCGGAGAAATGGATTCCAAATTGAAAAGTGTTTTGGTGGAAAAAAAATATTTTCAAATCAGTAATTTCCATTGAAACGAGAACTGTGTTCTTTATTTATAAGTCAAAAATGGTTGTTAAAGCACAACTAATCAAATAAGAATCGTTAAATTGTTCCAGTTTACAAAAAAAGCAAAGGGATTAATTTGCTTCATAAATCGGCCCGAATATTCAATACACTGGATTCTTTTTTTAAACGATTGTTGTGTTCGTGCAAAAAAAGAAATCGTTTAAAAAAAGTTCAAAACAATCGGGCAAAATTCATCGCTCATTTCGAGTAAAGTGGCCAACTTGGACTGCAAATCGATCATTTCCAACCAGGTAGACCATTCTGACGTGATTTGAGTGAAATTGGGAAGCTCAAAGATTTGTTTTGGATTGATCTGTTTTGGGTTTCAAGCCACGCACAATGGGGAAAAAAGTGTACAAACCGCGAAGAAATTCAATATCTTTCGTGCTACATGACCCAAATCTATGGAAATATACTTTCCTTATGTGAAAATTTCCGGAGAATCGATTGGACATAGTTTCAAACGCCGCACAAGCTTACGAACGGAGATATAGTGCCTTTTTAACCCCTAATTCCCCTATATTTTGTAAACATCCAGAAAAACACTGATTCGAACCAGAGAATTTTGAACGAAAACAGACCTATCGTGTGTAATTTTTTCTGAGGAATCGAATGAAGGCTGTTCTGGCCTCCGCACGCTTCAGAAAATGGAGTTATGGCTGTTTTTACCCTCAATTCCCCTATATTTTTCAATTATTTCAGAAAAAAGCAAATTCGAACTTGAAAATTTTGAACCAAATGGGTTGTATTTTGTGTGATTTTTTCCGAGAAATCGAATGAATGCTGTTTGAGCCTCCGCACGCTTTGGAAAATGGAGTTATGGCTGTTTTACCCTAAATTCCCCTCAATTTTTCAAATTGTTAAGAAAAAGCATGTTTGGACTTGAAAATTTGTAATCTTTTGGGACGTATCTTGTGTAATTTTTTCCGAGGAATCCAATAAAGGCTGTTTGAACCACCGCACGCTTCGGAAAATCAAGTTATGGCTGTTTTTACCCTCAATTCCCCTACAGTTTTCAATGGTTTAAGAAAGAATCATGTTCGGACTGGAAAATTTTGAACCAAATGGGTTGTATCTCATGTATTTTTTTCCAAGGAATCCAACGAAGCCTATTTGAACCACCGCACGGATTGGAAACAGAAGTTATGGCTGTTTTACCCTCAATTTCCCTACATTTTTCAAATAGCTCAGAAAAAGCACGTTCGGACTTGAAAATTTTGAACTAAATGGAACGTATCATGTGTGATTTTTTTCGGGAAATGCAACGAAGCCTATTTGACACACCGCACACATCGGAAACAGAAGTTATGGCTGTTTTACCCTCAATTCCCTTTAATTTTTTCAAAAAGTTCAGAAAAATCATGATCGGACTTGAAAATTTTGAGCTAAATGAGACTTATCTTATGCAATTTTTTCCGAAGAATCCAATGGAGCCTGTTTGAGCCACCGCACGCTTTGAAATAGTGAGTTATGACTGTTTTTACCCTCAATTCCCCTACATTTTTCTGAAATCATTGAAAAATGTAGGGGAATCGAGGGTAAAAACAGCCATAACTCACTATTTCAAAGCGTGCAGTGGCTCAAACAGGCTTCATTGGATTTGTCGGAAAAATTGCATAAGATAAGTCTCGTTTAGTTCAAAATTTTCAAGTCCGATCATGGTTTTTCTGAACTTTTTGAAAAAATGAAAGGGAATTAAGGGTAAAACAGCCATAACTCCTGTTTCCGATGTGTGCGGTGTGTCAAATAGGCTTCGTTGCATTCCTCGAAAAAAATCACACATGATACGTTCCATTTGGTTCAAAATTTTCGAGTCCGAACATGCTTTTTCTGAACTATTTGAAAAATGTAGGGAAATTGAGGGTAAAACAGCCATAACTTCTGTTTCCAATCCGTGCGGTGGCTCAAATAGGCTTCGTTGGATTCCTTGGAAAAAAATACATGAGATACATTCCATTTGGTTCAAAATTTTCAAGTCCGAACATGATTTTTTCTTAAACCATTGAAAACTGTAGGGGAATTGAGGGTAAAAACAGCCATAACTCCATTTTCCAAAGCGTGCGGTGGCTCAAACAGGCTCCATTGAATTCCTCGGAAAAAATCACACAAGATACGTCCCAAAAGATTCAAAATTTTCAAGTCCGAACATGCGTTTTCTTAACAATTTGAAAAATGTAGGGGAATTGAAGGTAAAACAGCCATAACTTCATTTTCTGAAGCGTGCGGCGGCTCAAACAGCCTTCATTCGATTCCTCGGAAAAAATTCCACAAAATACAACCCATTTGGTTCATAATTATCTGGTTTCAACATGCTTTTTTTGAGCTATTTCAAAAATGTTGGGCAATTGAGGGTAAAACAGCCATAACTCCTGTTCCTTATCCGTGCGGTGGCTCAAATAGGCTTTGTTGGATTCCTCGGAAAAAATCACATAGGATTCATTCCATTTGGTTCAAATTTTTCAAGTCCGAACATGCTTTTTTCTTAAATTATTGAAAAATGTAGGGGAATTGAGGGTAAAAACAGCCATAACTTCATTTTCCGAAGCGTGCGGTGGCTCAAACAGCCTCTTTTGGATTCCTCGGAAAAAAATTACACAAGATACGTCCCAAAAGATTACAAATTTTCAAGTCCGAACATGCTTTTTCTTAACAATTTGAAAAATTGAGGGGAATTTAGGGTAAAACAGCCATAACTCCATTTTCCAAAGCGTGCGGAGGCTCAAACAGCATTCAATTTCTCGGAAAAAATCACACAAAATACAACCCATTTGGTTCAAAATTTTCAAGTTCGAATTTGCTTTTTTCTGAAATAATTGAAAAATATAGGGGAATTGAGGGTAAAAACAGCCATAACTCCATTTTCTGAAGCGTGCGGAGGCCAGAACAGCCTTCATTCGATTCCTCAGAAAAAATTACACACGATAGGTCTGTTTTCGTTCAAAATTCTCTGGTTCGAATCAGTGTTTTTCTGGAATGTTTACAAAATATAGGGGAATTAGGGGTTAAAAAGACACTATATCTCCGTTCGTAAGCTTGTGCGGCGTTTGAAACTATGTCCAATCGATTCTCCGGAAATTTTCACATAAGGAAAGTATATTTCCATAGATTTGGGTCATGTAGCACGAAAGATATTGAATTTCTTCGCGGTTTGTACACTTTTTTCCCCACTGTGCCACGGTTGTTCCGGAACTTCCGCAAAGTCTCTAAGTGGCCATTCCGGCCCATGTTTCTGTCGGGAAGCAACGTCCGAACCAATTTACCATCCAAAAGTGGTTTGGCAAACAGCGGGAATGTCTAAAATCTGTTTTTGACATGTTCGAAAATCGTCTTATTTCGAGAAAATCGTTTAAAAAAAATCGTTTAAAATAAAACCGTGTAAAATAAGATCGTTTAAAAAAAGAATCCAGTGTATTTGGAAATGGAATAGACTTTGGAATCAGTGCTAGTTATTTGCAAAACTATACATTTTTACCTAGAAGAGTAGGCCGCGGCGGTCGAATCGATTAGACGTGTTTTTTTCTGACAGCAAATTTTTAGAGCTCCAGAACGAAAACGAAAAATATCGCTTTTGTTGAAAAAGTTTCGTATTTTGAAAAAGATTGGACGGTGTATTTTGAAATTCGGTTACCTTGAAGGATGAAATAAGAACGAGTGCAGTGAATCTTTTAATATTTGTGTGCACAGGAAGAAGGCTTTTCCGCGTGTGTGTGTGGAAGGTTTACTGTAAAATTTAAAGTTTCAGACTTTATTAATAAACGTGTCATGATTCAGGAAGAGAATGGATTAAAATCGTGTGAAGAGTACCAAACTGGAGTGTTTGCTAGCTGATGCTAATACGGATTTTGCTGCTTAGAAATTAGTGAGCTTGTTCCTGGCACTTTTTTATGAACATTTGCAATTCAGATTTTAAGTGAATCTATGTAAAGTGCAAATAATGTTTGTGAAATGTATCATATCTTGCATGGAAGTTATGATAGAATCGATAAAGATTAAAGATTGGATGCCAAAGAGGTCTGGTGGTGCTAAGCTTGCTGTGATCGCATAAATTTGCTACTTTTTAAATTTAATACAGCATAGACGTAATGTATTTTTAAATTTAATGCAGCATGTAATGTATTTTGAATTTAAAAAACAAAATAATTATGATAACATGCATGTAGACATGCTTGATTTTTGTTATGTCCATAACAGATAATAATACTTGTTTTAACTTGAAATGAATTTGTCAGATTTAAATGAAAGGATTCAATTTCAGCATGTTCTGCTAATGTTGTGTAATTTTAATATTAGGGGAACATGCCCTATTATGCGCCACCTAAGCAAATCGCTGATTTTCTATGTATTCCACGTACAAATTGTGTTAAAAATGGGTGTTATCGTTGAAGAAAAGTGTTTTCTACAAATTTCTATTAATTTTCATCACTCAAATTGCTATAGTTTCTTAAAAAACATGGTTTTTTAAAACCATATTCAAAGCCACAGAACAAAACTGTGTTGCAAATACGCGCCGCTGTGTATTCAATACGCGCCTAGCAGCCGAACACACCCGAGAGCAGCCGAAGACCGAAAACACACCAATACTTACATACACTTTGACTGAAAAGAAAATCAAAATGGACTAATAGAAATTTAACAAAAAATGAAAAATAGATTTTTTGGGCTGAATTAATGCTCAAAATATGGTTTTAGACTTTTTGTTCATTTTCAATAAAAATTGGCCTTTTTGAAAAATTAATGCTATTTTCAGCCTACTACGATTGGCGCGTTATAAAGAGCGCATGGGCTGTGATAGAACATACCCATGAAAAGCATGCCTTAGCGAGTTCAGTATGATTTTTTAGCATAAAATCATAGTTTAGATTCTTCTCTTTCGATTTGTCAGAAAATATTGTCTTATTCGTTTTTCTCTGCATGGTGACACCTTATTAAAAGGGTTTTAAAATTTAGATCAAAATGAAGAAAAACCTAAATTCTGAAATTATCACCACACAGGGGAATTTTAAGGAAAAATTCATACTTGCCATGTCCAATCACAGCATTTAAAACAAATTGGTAATATTTTGCAGGCTTGAAATGTTTCAGATTCTTCAAAACAAGAGTGGCGCGTATTAGCCACATGGGGCGTTATATGAACTTTTCCCCTAATGGATTTTATTTCTTGAAACTTTTTGTTGAGACTTACGGTTTTCGGAACGAAATCCTGATTCCAATCAGCAGAGGAAATCTGCTAACCCGTCGGCGAAACCAAAAAAGTTTGTTTTGGTTCCGCATGCTTTGAGTCAGTTCGTAATAGAAACAATAGCGGTGATGATTGCTGATGATAGAAATGATGATGTTTACATTTCAAATGATGACATCACGATGCATTTACACGGAGCAAAGCTAACTCAAACTGTGGTTAGCAGTTACACTGCAGTGTTGGCAGAAGATAATGAGTAGTAATCTCATTTTACTCAATGGGGAATGGGTAGTATCCTGGTTAGGGAATCCTATTGTGTAATAGTGACAAATAGCTATCGCTTATGTAGAAAGTAGTTGTTTAAGGACTTGTTGAACGATTACGAATAAAGATTAACTCTATTCCTCCACTGAAACCTGCGTTTTCAACAGGTTATGGGCCCACACAGCAAAAAATAATGTAACGATGGACGATGTAATTTCTGGAGATGATGTTGTATTACGGAATTCTGTTGCAATAATACATCCAAATGATGTACACAACGCGAATACGTCGTGAAGTGTAATATCACAACCTTCTCAGTGATATCGCATCAAATAGTCAATTTTTTTCTTTGTTGACGTTCAAATTTGATTTCATTTCAATAATCAAGAAACGGATTACGGACCTCTGCTGTATTTGTTTGGCGTGTAAGTACTACCAAAATTAATTAAAAATATAAGCAAACCCAAAACTTCAAAAATAGTTTCATTATTTTTAATTTTTTGGGAAATTTGGCCCATATGGATCGGCGGTACGAAAAATATTCTTTGACTAGAAACCGCCGCGAGCATCAAGGCAATGTAAAATTAGGTACAATTTGCGACTCAAGTTATGTGCAGGTATTTGATGTAATATCGCAATACTTTTTTTGCTGTGCAGATACGTCTGGATTTTTGAAAAACGAGTTAATGAGAGGGGTACTCTCAAGTTTATTAATACTTGCGGTACGCAACTTCACCAGCGTCCAGCGCAACAGGACCAGCCAGGTCGAGGGGCCAGCCACTAGCCAGAGGATCACCGCAGAAGGCCAGTCAGCTGATGGAGGACCGCCAACGCAGAGACCAGCCAGCGAGATGTCCCAGGCCAGCCGAAACGGTTACTCTCAATGCCATCACGAGCCACGCTGCGATTAGCAAGCGTGAGCTCACGTCCGACGGCCGGGAGGAGTCACAGGGTCTGCAACTGGGCTGCGCAGAGATGGACAGGTCCAGCTGCAGCGACACCGCGGATCAATTGGGTGCTGCTTATAGCCGAGGGGGTTACTCTCGTGTATTGGTTGTGTACTGCGGTCAGCAGTTATGGGCTGATCCAATCGCAGAGAACCATCAGTGCAGAGGGTTGTCAGCGCAGAGGCCACGAGCAGCCTGCAGCATGGTTTCAGGACTCTCGGGATTTGCAAACAGGATTGGTCAGGGCCGAATACTCCAGATGGAGGATTAGTCTGCGCCGAATGTTGGAAAAAGCTGCTTGTAGAGCGGGTTACTTTCGTGATGTGGAGCTACACTGCGATAAGTACGCGTGAGCTCATCCAAGCTTACAGAACGATTTTCCTGTGGCTTTGGAGGAGATGTTTTGGACGACGGTTAGTGGCCAGATATTTCAGCATTGCATTGAATCCAGATGGGTCGCATGCAGCTGAACGTTGCCCTCCGGTTTAAGGCAGCACTCGAAGTGTTGAAGCAACGGAGCGAAAAGCTATGAAGTTGCAAGTCGTGAGGATTATTCTCGTGCTTAATAGATGCGCTGCAGTTAGCATGCGCTAGCTTGTTTCGGCGAATGGTTGATGTTTCGGGTTCTTCGGAAAAGGTAGTTTCGGTGACGATCAATCGCTAGCGGAGTCAACCAAAGCATGGATCGCGATGAACCTGGACACACTGTTTTTTATACCATTGCGCTCCTAGTTGTTGGATCGGGAATGTTTTGACAGTACTTTGTTCGGAAATGTTACCTCTATCTATCAGTGATGAAAATTTCATTGCGTTTCGTTTTGTTCCAAAAAAGTTACACGTGATGGAAGACGCGAGACGAAAATTAATTTTGGACAACCATGTAAAAAATCCGACGTGGTTGGGTTCAAAATTGCGAAATCGTTATAAATTATTCCGTGAGATACATACTATCGATCGGCAGGTTCATACCAAGCGTCATAGTGGAATTAATGATCGGAAACTGCATTTGAAGCTGTTGAGTACGATAAAGGCAAACCCAGGGTAGTCGGCCCGGCGGATAGGCATTTGCTGAGCCTGAAACGTGTTCTGCGATACCTTCGACGCATGACCGATATAGCGTTGGTATACCGCAGATACGCAAACTCGGATCCATTTCGAGAATCTTATTTCGTGGATCAACTGGAGCCTTGTGCTATGCGGTGAAAGAAGGTTTGTGGTTAACAAATTTCCCAAGTGAATTGGATGTTGTATAATACAACAATCAAAGAATTTTTTTTTAAATATAAAGCACTCAAAAATGACGAAAATATAAAAAAAATGAGAAACAAGTACAAATAAAAGAAAAGAAATAACAAAAAATATCTAAAAAAAGATGCAGAGTGACAAAAATATCGAACATTCAAAACATATCCAAAATATGTCATGATGTGTCCAAGACATGTTAAAAAAAACAAAAAATCACGAAAAATTATCAAAAAATTATGAAAAATTTGATTAGCGATAATAACAATGGTTTATTTTTATTAATAGGTAAGAAAAAAGTTGGTGAAAATAACCCGTTCGATTTTGGCACGGTTTGATTTTGACAACACAATATAATCGAGCATGTTGCCAAAAACGAAAAGGGCCTGTATCGTAAAAAAGTTACAATTGTACTATCCAAATATTAAAAATTAACATATTGATGACATTTCATATCCAAAAGAGTGTAAAAATCATATTTTTCAATTTTTCCCAGGATCCCGGGAATAAGATCGTCAGATTTCCCGATTCCCGGGAACATTTAAATAGACGGGAAATGGACACTTTAACCACTTTATTATATCCAAAAATATAAGAAATACGGAAATGGAAACCAACAAAAAGTTTTTGGAAACAGTCAAAATCTGACTTCGAAAAAAAATTTTTTGTTCCGTTTTATCATTTTTAATTTTTGGATATTGCGAACAGGATTCAGCGAAATGAAAATATGTACTGAGAAAAAAATATCAATAAAACACCTTCAAACAAATAACCTATACGTCATACTAAATTGCAACTTTACAGCTAATAACACGGTTCCTTTTAAGGAATTCTCTCCTTTCTTAGGGATGGTAAGCTGGAAAAAGCGATGGCAAAATTCCCATGTGAATTATATTCTGCTTCATTTGTCGAACCCATCGTGTAAGACTGTGGATGGACGCAGGCTAAAACGTTTCATCCGGAGTAAGTAACCGCTTTGAAGCCAAGCGAAAATGAACCGTTTATGGCTTCATAATAAATATCCATTTTCCGCTCTTCCGGATCAGATTGGACTGGTCGAACTGTTTTCCGTGAAAGGGTCCCGCGCAGAACAACCTGTTAGTAGTGGACTCATTCAGGGTTCGCACCTGTTTCGGAGCTCTTTCGCCGACGCCGGATAGGTCCATCCATTCACCTAACCAAGAACCTAACCATTACTGCTCATAAATATCATACTTTTAATTAACTCGTTTGGGTACCGATCAGTAATCGATCATTTTCACCTCTGCACTCGACTGCTGGCTGAGAACTCACCTCGCTACTAATGGAGGCTGAACCTTAGTCGGAAGGTGCGAACTACACGTCGGAGTTCACAAAGTCACGTTTGGGTCTTTCTCATAGCACCTTAAAGCTTAGGTTAGTTGTTAAATAGTGAGTCAGGCAGTCTCTTTAGCTGTTGGTAAGTACAGTAATCAATGTGTACAATTTCAATTCAGATAAATACAAAGTAATTGAGGGCTGAAGTAACATGTTTATTTTTAGCAATATTTGTAATGAACTCGGACATGATTCGTGCTATGTGATCGTCGCTCTGCTAAATAGAATATAACAAACTCTTATGAAACGGCATTCAAAAGCTAAAACTGGCGGTCGAATAAAATATACAACTTACCTACTGAAACTAAACAAAAATCTGTTCTATAGTTCTGACTTAGGTACAAGAATAAATACATAATAGTCAATTGGCTTGTGATATAGCTCAGTTGGCTAATCAGGAGTGAACATCGAACACAGTCTACGGATGCCTTCAGTCGCGAACAGTCGCGAATGCCATAATGATGGTAAAACGACTATAATCGAAACAAAACTAAATCATTAAATAAATAAATAAATAAATAAATAAATAGGCAATTTAAGGAATTTATATAAAATAAACAGAGAATTTTATGAAGTACAAAGGAAAACCAAATGAAAATGAAAGTGGCAGCCACCCAGTAGTTTTTTTGGGCTGCATGGCGTTAAATTATTATCCCAAATAAATAAAGGCGGTATCTTTTATAAACTCGAAGAACAACCGCGAGCTAGAATTAGCACCTTCATAATCATCATTTTCCCTCCTTTGGTGGCCCGGGCGTCGTCCTGTGAGGTTTGGAATTTTAACCTATGGTGAGTGAGAAATTAAAAAAAAAAATAGATTGTTGCCTTGACTTGCGGGAAATATAAATAGTTCTATCCGGAATCAGCGGAGTCAAAAAAAATCAAAGGCTTCATAGCGGTTGACGGAAAGCTTCTTAAAACAAGAGAATTAAAGAACCTTATTTGTACCTACATTAAAAAAATAAATCAGATGCAAGGAGATACAAAAGAAGAGTTTGGAGACGAATCAAATGTTTGTTTGAGGAACTGTAGGTACCGAATACCTCTCCAACTATTCGGTGAAATGAATATTCGCCTCACCAAAGTTCCTCGCCAAGAGTGTTGAATCTTCTAACATTTTCCAATCGTAGCAATCCGATTTCCCCCCTAGCTCGGGGGACAAAATATTCATAAGGCAATTTGTATAAGCTTGTTGTCAAATAAGGTTGGCTGTTTGAGTATTTTCACAACAACTCCACAGGAAAAGGTCACTTCTCTCACTGGCACTAAGACAACATAATCTTTCTATCCCAAATCCCAGACTAACCACTTTTTGTAACAGAAGGATCTGGCACTCCGAACGCAAATTTACAGTTATATTTAGCATTGAAATCGTGATATTCAACAAGACCAAAATTATACATCAAAAACTTGTTTTTTTAAAAACAATCACATCAGGCCCATTGAATGAAAAACGAAATCCCAGTACCGACACGAACAACAACACCGCAATCAAGCAAGGTTCTCTCGACTCCATGAGGCAAATAAACCTCTCCGAAAGACCATGTCCTTAAACTTGGAACACTTATCTCGGTGGCCATCCCTGCTGTGAACATCTGGCCACACACTAAATTTCAATTTATTTAGATTCACTAGATTGAAAAACGAAAATTATTGGAATTATTGGAAGAGCAAAAAAACGCTGTCGGTGTCAATTAGGCATCGCATTCTTCCCATTTTGAAAGACTGTAAGTCTGCAACTAAAAAAACTAAAAAAAAGCTCATATTAACTTGTAGTTTGTTTTTTTTTTTTTAAATTAACATAAAATCTTAAGCAGAAAGTTTTAACACAATTTGTAGAACAATCGATCTCCAATTGTTTTAGCTAGTAGAGCAAAAAAATACAGATTTGCTGAAATAAAACAAGGCAAAAATGAGAGGACACCTTGAAATGAACAGCTATACAGTAAATTGAGAGGGCAGCTGTTCAATACTTTAAAAAACACACACAAACCAGGAGACTGAGATAAACGGAGAATCATCGTCAATGATTAAACAAATTTGGCAGCCAATGATTGAATTTGTTATAATTTGTTGCAATTTGTTAGAGAGAATTAGAAGGTTTAAGTTAAAATGAGAGAAACTGGTGCTCAGAGAGAGTGAAAATGTGCTAATTGTTGTAAATTGTTGCAATTTGTTAAGCAGTTGAATTGTGATCATTACCATTCCAAATACAAAAAAAAATTCTCTCTCCACTGCAATCCCTCGACACAAACACATCTGAGCGGTTTTTTTCCCAATTCGAAGCAGCCTCGGCTAGATTTCAAAACGAATCAATTGACACCGTTTGCGACTCCAAATGCCTGCATCCTCTGCCTCATCTGTAACACCCGCAAGCCTTCTCAGCCAGAACAGGAACAAAGTCTCTCAGCTTTCCGTATATTACCAAAATGCAGGCGGTATGCGAACTAAAACCAACAAGTTCCTGTTAGCCCTCGCGACAGCCTAATACGACATTGTGATGATAACTGAGACATGGCTGAAAGATGACATTTCCAACTCCGAGCTAGCTTCAACCCATAACATTTACCGCTATGATAGAAATTCTAATAATAGTCATCTAAGACGTGGTGGTGGTGTATTGATTGCGGTCCGGCACGGCATCGATGCAGTATCCGTAACAGCACCTGATTGCAACAGCCTCGAACAAGTTATTGTGCGTATAATGCTTCAAAATCGTTCTGTATACTTGTTTTGAGTCGACTTCAGGCTCAATAGCGAAAATTCTTTGTATACATCGCACAGTTGCACTTTGACGATATTCTGAATACTGCAACCTGCCAAGACTTCGTTGTTGTAGCTGGGGATTACAATCTACCGAATTTGCATTGGAGCTACGGCGAGGATGCTAATGGATTTTTGCCAGTGAACGCTTCCACAGAACAGGAACTCGCTGTGATCGAATCGACAATAGCTTCCGGGTCATCACAGATGTGTTCCCTCGTAAATGTTAACGGCAGAGTTCTTGACCTCATTTTTATAAACAGATCCGACCAGGCTGAACTCGTGCACCCACCAAAAGCAATTTTAAACACTGACCTCCACTGACCTTATAAACTTCCCTGGTGGAACTCTGAACTGCGAATAAACCGCAATTTGGTCCGAAAAGCTCGCAAACGATACTTCCAAAGCAAAACGGATATTAATAAAGCACACCTATTGAGACTAGAGAACGAATATTCGGCTTTGCGCAATTCCACCTTTGAACGATACATTCAGAATATTGAACGTGATATAAAGCAAGATCCCTCTACTTTTTGGAAGTAAATATATCAATAGCCGCCGCCTTACAAACATTGTTCCTCCATCTGTCACGTTCCAAGAACGCACATCGGGTACTGCTAGAGAGTCAGCTGATTTGTTTACCTTAAACTGTGATGACGCCTACTACGAATCTTTACCTACCTACAACATTAGGCTGCCACAGCCTGATTTCACTATTGAGGAGGTGTTTATTGCTTTGAGTAAGCTCGATCCGTCGAAATGACCCGGTCCTGATGGGATTCCATCGTCGTTGGTATCAAAAATTGCAGCATCTCTTGCCGTACCGCTACGTAAAATTTTCTACAGATCGATTTCTTAATGTGCTTTTCCCAGCCACTGGAAAACTGCTTCAGTATCTCCAATCCTTGAATTTGGAAACTCTCACCGTGTAGAGAACTACCGGCCCATATCAATCCTGTGCTGCTTTTCCAAAGTGCTCGAGCTCTGATATACGAAAGGCTATATTCAGCAGCAAAACCGATACTCACCGAATACCAGCACGGATTTGTAAAGAAAAAATCGACGCTGACAAACCTGATGTGCTATGTAAATGAATAACACACCGCAACAAACAAAAAAAACATGTGGGTTCAATATATATCGACTTTGCCAAGGCTTTAGACAAAGTGCAACACAGTATAGCAATAACAAAGCTCGAACGCTACGGTTTTTCTTCATGGATAATAAAAAGGCTTCATTCCTACCTGGTAAAACGCCAAGGTTACATTAAAATCCGAGGAACACACTCTACAGAATTCGACATGCCATCTGGTGTTCCATAAGGTAGTCAACTAGGGCCGCTTATCTTTGTGCTTTTCATAAAGGACATAGCTACCTACCTCAACTCGACTAAACTACTGTACGCCGATGACCTAAAAATTTACAAAGTCATTACGATTCAGAACGGTATGAACAAATTATTGCTATGGTGTGATACGCATGGGATGGAAGTGAATGTTGGAAAGTGTAAATGCATAAGTTTTTTTCAGGACTAGAGCATCAATTGTATACGACTATTCGCTCAGGGACTCCACCTTAGAAAGAGTTTCAACGATCAAATATCTCGGAGTTACTTTCGATCAAAAGCTCTCGTTCGCACAGCATATCTCGACAACCACAGCAAAAGCGTTTTTACTTTGAAGACCCCTATGCTCTTAAAGCAGTATTCTGCTCGATAGTACGAAGTGTACTGGAATATGCTACACCTGTTTGGGCACCTTACCAACCCGTTCACATCGAAAGGATAGAGAGGGTCCAGAAAAAATTCTTCGCTATGCATTACGAAGATTGCCCTGGCGAGATTCTGTACGTTTACCACCTTATTCCGAGAGATGTGGTCTTCTGTTATTGACGTTTTTGAGTCAGAGGAGGACGTACTTGCAACGGATCTTCGTGTACGACACCTTAACAAACTTTATTGATAGCCCGCAATTGCTGTATTATCTCAATCTGCACGCTCCAGCCCGACGACTACGCAATCAAAACTTTCTTTGGTTACCAAGAAGCAGAACGAGTTATGGTCAAAATTATCCACCACATCGATGCTGTCATGCTTTCAACGAGGTTTCCCACCTGTTCGACTTTAACGTATCAAAATTTGTTGTGTAAACGTTCGATCCGTGATTTAACTTTAATATTAAAAGGATACATTGTATGTTGCTTATGCTAATTTTCAATTTTAAGTTTTTAAGTGTGTATGACTTCACGGTCAAAGACTCCAAATAAAATAAAATTAAATATAAATATATTTCAAGGGAACCTAGAGGACAGCTGTATAAATATATTACAAAATAGCGAGCTGAAAAGATAGCTTTATGGTTTTTCCTCTTCCTCCCTAACAAACTGTCTCAAAATGCCATACAAGCTTCAAGCTCATTGATCGACCACTTCCCTTGGTCCTATCTGGCCCAAACTTGGCATGGAACCTTGTACTTGGCCTAGGATTAATTTTAGCCTGCAGCGTATAACTTTTTCAGAAGTCGAGTGATTTAGGGCATCCTACTACACAATCATCATAAAAAAAATCGAGATGAGACAAATCTGACCAGGATGTCCAGATATTGTTAAAAACTTCTCGGATTTTCCCTGTTGAAAAGTTTAGTTAAAAAAAGAACAAGAAAAACACAAATAAACAGGGCATTTGTTTTTTTTAATCATTATATGTTATTCATAAATTATTTCCATACCTATCACTACGCTACTTTTCCGAATGATTTCAATATACTCGATTTTAATCAAATCAATAAGGAGTTTATCTACACCTACAAATCAGTCTCTACTCCAATAAAGTCTGCTTCATTTAATATTGGAACACAAACAATTGCGTGTAGTTCAGTCATTTATTAACGAATTCATAATTTGTTTTTCATGCAAATGTAGCATTTTCTTTACTCTTTCATAAAAAAAAATTAAAAAAATTATTCATTGCTGTTTCGAAGAAATTCTCGTACTTTTCCCGTAATACGGCACATTAGGCGGCGCACACCCTTTTCGTCCACCGTTTTGGCGATTTGATTCCACCAGTTCTTCATTTGAGTCATGTTCCTAACAAGTTTTCCCTTTGCCTTAAGCCTCCGCTTCGTGATTGCCCAGTATTTCTCTATCGGCCGGAACTGGGGGCAGTTTGGGGGGTTGAGGTCCTTCGGTATTGCGCTGACCCCGTTCGTTGCGTACCATTCCATAACCGTTTTGCTGTAATGGCAGCTTGCGAGGTCCGGCCAAAACATTACTGGACGGTCGTGGGCACGAATAAACGGCAGAATCCGTTTCTGTAGGCACTCTTTTTTGTAGACTTCTGATGTCATTGTCTTGTCAGTAAGAAAGACTTTGGTTTTCTGTCCACAACTGCATATCCCCTGCCAAATCATGTACTTGCGGGCGAATTTATCCGCAAACACGAACTTAAATTTTGCAGGTACATCCCCTCGAGCCGTCGCCAAATAAAATTTTTGACCTGGGATTTGCCCAAAGTCCGCCTTCACGTAGGTCTCATCGTCCATCAGAATACATCCGTCGAACTTGGTCAGCACTTGGTTGTACAGCTTTCGAGCACGGATTCTGGCCACATTGTTCTGCTTCAGCGTCCGATTTGGCTGTTTGCTGGCTCGGAATGACCTTATTCCTTCCCGGAGATGAATTCGTCGCACCGTACTGTGAGCGGCCTGGAACTTATTGGCCAAATCGCGGTCTGAAAGATTGGGATTCCTCTTGACGGCCTTGATGACTTTCCCACGCAGTTTCCGGTCGACAGTTCCACTCCGACGCTTCGAATGCGGCTTTCGAGCCGTCGTCAATGTTTCCTTGTACTGCTTGATAACACGCCATACGGTATTTCTGGGCATTTTAAGCTGTTTAGCTAGCTTCGATGCCGACAACAGTGGATTTTCAAGAGAACTGTGCACAATTTGATCTCTCCGTTCGGCTTCCATGGCGGTTGTTTACAAAATGCTATCGTTTGGTGTTATGACATAAATACATGGTGAAAGGTAATGAATTTCCCGACACGTTCCAGTTTCCAAATCCGTCCACTAGGAGCGCCACAATGAGAAAAAGAATTTGTTCCAATATTAAATCAAGCAGACTTTAATAAACTTTCTTGAAGCTGGAATCATCGGTATGAGATTCTATGCCGGACCGGCATTAATAAGCTTTCTAATAATTAATTGGTCTAAAGGAAACCAAATTAAACATATCCTTTATCATATCACAAGACAAACTAGAATGGAAACAATCAGCCAGCAAAAGTATTGTCGAATGATGTACCGAGTGCTGAGTGTGTATGTAAACCAGCATTAGAAAAAAAATCACTCTTTGTTTTTAACCGACAACAAACAACCAGCCAAGATGAGCTGTGCGTGTAAACCGGCCGGCAATAAAATACAGCTTCTAGTTTACCATTCCCACCCCCTTCACCTCCCATTCTCGTCCCTTTCCCGGAAAAGACAAAGGAGAATGAAAAAAAAATCTCCGGTCAAACGACAGACGGCCAATGCAGTGCAGTGTTTTGATGATCGGCGGTGGCAGAAGGACTATGACTAGCCGACTCAGATGGTGCACTCAGTAAGATATCGGACTGGCAAGCCGAGATGAGTATGTTGGAGTGAGTTCAATTCTAACCATTTTTCTTTTGATGAATTATCGAATAGGATGGAAATCCTATAAAATATTTTTCTTGTTTCGTTTGGGAGCTCGCATTATTATGCCAGTAGTGCTTTTCCAATCATACCATCTTTGGTACAATACGCTCATCAGCGCATTTTCCTCTCAACGATTTGCTGAATAGACATTAAATTTTCGGCAACCTCTTCTATGGGTGAAGAAGAGCCTAATGAGGTTTGTCTAAATAACAGTCAAATGTTGTCTGGAAAATGTTTCGAGAACAAATTCAACACGATTCAGAGAAGATGAAAAGATTTTAATTTTCAATTAGATAATGCGTATTTTTTGCCCTATTTCAATTTTTTGTTAAACCTCCAGTAGCATTCTTTAAACTTCAAAAAAGACATATAAATTGAGCTATTTCTTGAGATTTTAGTACAAAAGTTTATGTTTGAAACCTGAGCGGCAGCCGAGAGAGTTCTCAGTCTGAACTTATCAATATGTCCATTCATTAAATCCTAATCCCAGCTTCTTACATCTTTCCCGTTCAAAGGGCACAACTGTTACCGAACAATGTTTCATATTTTAACATTGTAAATTATTCATTCATACTGCAGCAGCCGCTTGAATAAAAATCACTCAGCTCAGCTTATCCATTGATGATGCCATCGACGACCGACGACGACGCGGTTGCAGTGAGTCGATCGATCAATCCCGAACCAAACCGAGCAGATCGATCGCATCCCGGCATCTCCGCATTCGTCTCGTCATGGATGGAAGGAAGCTGGAGACTGCGCAGATGCATGATGACTGGAGCAAGAGCATCACGTTTTGCAAGTCAATTCTCATAAACATCAACCAAATAAACCAAACACAAAGTCCCGGAAAGCACAAAGGGTTCGCAGCATCTGGGGAGGGCTCGCAAGATGACAATCCACCGTCAGTCATCAGCTGACGACAACGACGTTGGCGATGTGACGGGCTGCTGCCGGATTGATCCTGCTCCCAGTTCCCGGAGGAGGTTTGAAAGGTGAATGGAAGCTATCGATGGCAATGGGTTTCCTGAATGGATTTGCTGCGCGCGGCCACTCTGGATCGATCGCGCGATGACTGCTTTTGTTAAATATTACCATAGGACTAGTCACTATAGACCTAGACGAAGGTGGCCTTTCAGGTCTTGAACCGTTTCCCGTTTGATTGGCTTTATGGATTCCGCTTATCATGTGAACGTCATCATTATGCAAAACAGAACCACGGGAGTCCCACTTCGATGAAGGCTCTTCGTTGCTTGTTTTAGGATCAGCGCATTGAGGCGCCTGGGTAAATCTCCCACGGAAAATTGAGTTGATTGAGGTCCACCAAAGGTCTATTCTCCTATAACATATGCGCAATTGTCGAACGAACTCCTCTGTGAACCTTTGGCAGGAAAAACTCTTTTCGAGACAAGAGAAATCATTTCACATTAAATTGACTGGAAATTGTTTGACGATTGATCGATTCCTATCGAGGGGCAGGCAAATTTAAATATTAAACTGTCCAAACGATCCCAACCTCCTTCTAGGTTTGGGCCCGCGCAGAACCCGTTCGGTTGTTTAATTCTGCGTCACTATATTCAAATTGCTATATTCAATTGCTGCTCATGTGGCGCAGGGTCGAACAGATGATCGGGATCGGTGACAGCGACAGCACCGAAAAGGAGGCAAGGAGTTCGACGAAAGGGGTGTAAGCTCACTTCTGTTCGATTTACTGCAATAATCGTTTATTAACACTGTCAAATGAAAGAGCCCCGCCCCGTACTAAGTCGATTGAGGATAGACTGGTTCAATTGTATTTTTTATTACTATATCTCAAAAATTCAATTTGATTCTAAAGGTAATCTGGTTATGAAGTAGTGTCATAAGATGAATTAAATTTATAAGATTGGCTTCTTCACGTATATATTCTTTAGATAAACGTCTATGCACGAGATTACTAACAAAACTACTATATAGTAAAACGATATGTAGTACAAGCTAATTACCCGTTACCTTTTTGTGGGTTATTTTCTCCAGATTTGAAACTTTTTTTTCTTTTTGATAGCGTTGCTCTTTGAAGCTGTCGATCCATTTTGTAGTGGGACTTTAATTCAAAATTGTGTTACCTCAAGGAAAGATCACTCTTTATGATTTATTCAGCCCAATATTGAATTTCACAGATTTTTTCAATTTTTCTTTAAAGGCGCTACTGTCTGCAAAAATACAAAAATAATACGTTACATCATATATCCTATTATTTATCTATTCATATTTAAAAATCCAAATATTCAACTGCTAATATTTTCAACAAAGTGTTTGATGCGGTTCGAAAATGTAATATTTTGCACAACTGCACTCATGTATGGGTCATTCTGTTGTGTCGTGAGCCTACTTGGTTGAATGATTCAACTGAATCAAAGCAACCGAAAGATTCCTTTTAATTCAACCACGGTAAATGAAAAGTTCATATACCAGAATTTCGATAGCAACTTACTACCTTCTTCAGTGAACGTTCACTGAAGAAGGTAGAAAGTTGCTATCGAAATACTGGTATATGAACTTTTCATTTACCGCGGTTGAATTAAAAGGAATCTTTCGATTGCTTTGATTCAGTATGGGTCATATTTTTTAACTGTAAGAACCTCAAATTATGAAAATAAAGTAAAAATTAATTTGACATGAAAACCAATAGTTGATTGACGTTCAGTCTGTATGGGTTTTAGCAATGTCATCAGTTCTTGAAATCAATGTCTCGAATGACAATTGGAACATTGAGAGAAAACAAAATAAAAATCGAATAAAACCGTCAACCGTGCAATCATAGGTTTACCTACACATCCTATGCTCCTAGATATTTCCTATTAAAACTCCTAAGAAGCTTTAATCAAAAAATTTGATGAAAAATATAACCCAATTCCATAACGACTTTAAAAATAAACCAATGATCATAAACTATTACCATATAAGATTGTAGGGCCTTAATAAAGCTAGCTTGTTTTCCTCAATGTGGTTTCTATAACATCGATAATAAGCAAAACAACTGAATTATGAATTAATAGAGTACAAATATTAAAAAATTAAAAACAAAAATGATAAAATTAATGCAAGACCAACTATTGTGTTGTGTCCCCTGTCTGATTCTAACATTTCAAAATAGTTGATCCGTGCTTGAACAAAAGTTAAGTATGTGGTGAAAATGCTTCTTAAAAATTTCTACCCGCTCATTTTCAACACCTGTAATTTTCTTCTAGTCTTCTTCTATCCATCTATAATTTTCAATTCTTTAAATGTTCTCACTCTCACTATGAGAACATAACATTCACCGATAAGGCCGTAAAAATTAATTTCAAAAAGTTCAGGATTAATATTAATGAATTTAAGAAAAATGTTTAGGGAGTGCACAAAATTTCTAGTTTCTCAATGTTTTTTCTTACCTCTGCCTCATTTTAATTTACTTATTTTATTTTATATAATTACTAGCTGATTTTACCCGGCCTTGCTCGGGTTCGCATAAAATAAAAATCAAAATGAGTCGGTGGACTTTTCAAATTTTGGAAGCTTTGTATTCATCATTAGATATAAGAAATTTTGCTAATTTTAGGCCATGTTAGCTTTGTAAGTTTTGTTAGTCTTTTCTAAGTTTTGATTGAGATTGTTTATTGTTTTTCTCGTGTTCATGATTTTGAAAAACTTATAGCTATGAGGTTTGTGTTTAAAGAAATTTAAAATTATTTCCATTGAATGCTTTTTTACCCCATCATCACAAACATTTTTTTCACCCACCATTTCTAAGGAAGCTTGAATAACTTTTACCTGTTTTTTTTTATCTTCAGCTGATGAAACTGTTTGTTAAACTTTCACATCCCCCATTTGATAAAAATCTTTTTTTAGAGACCATCCCACTTTACAAGTTGGACGATCTCCCTGTACAATGATATATTCAAGTTTTATGTACTTAGAAATTTTCAAAAAGACATTCAAATATTGTTTAAATGTTTAAAACTCACTTTGCATTTTTTCAATAGTATGTGTGATTTTTAAAATCACACTGCTTTATGAGTACTTGTTCTTAAATGTTGAAATTTTCACTAATAGTTTTTTGAAGTTATCGAAAACAAACTATCTATAAACCATTGTAATTTAAAAAAATAGATTTAATTTGAGTTATATTTCAATGTTTCCATTGTTGAACACAATCATCCCATTAATTATTGCGAAAAGTGATCAATGTTGTCAAATCACATTGATGACCAAAAATGACTCAAAAGCTACAAATTGGCCAATGAAATTGAATCAAACATAACTCAAAACCTTTAATTTAATTTCCTAGTCAATTTTCTTTACCCTCGTTTGAATTTCTCGTTAAAATCGCAGCCTTCGACTTAAAACTCTGAATCTAATTAATTTATCTTTCTCTATGAAAAATCCCAAAAATATGAAAATGCTTGGCTCTTAAAAGCTGGAATTTATGAAAATCGGTTCATAAGTTTTACAACACTCAGTCAAAATAGTTGTTCGGCTGAAAAAGTCAATTTATTGTTCACTGTATGTTTTTGAAGCCCCAGTGGCGTTAAAATGCACTTCGAAAGCCACTTCAATTCTAGTCAATATATTCCTAACAGGCTAGTTGTATTTTTCAATTCAAAATGTAGGCATATTTTACAGCCCAATATCTCGTACCGGTACCACGTGCTTTGAACAGTACTAAAAACACCCGCCAAAATTTTCCCTTTCAAATTTTTAATGCTCAGCAAGCTTTGATTTGCTATACAATACACGTGAACTCTGGATGGTTGCTTCTAGAAAATAATCCCGCCAAAGGAAACGAATATCGGTCGACAAAATGGGTGCCATGACTTTTGATTCGTGGGAGATTTTTGGTCGACAAATTTTAAATTAAATGCCCGAATTTAGAAAAGTTTAGAACAAAATAGGCCGGATTTGTCCGGCTCGGATACGTGCTGGAAAAGTTCTGGCGACCTTAGGGCACCTGTATTCGTGGTCCAAACAGCCGGTTTAGACCCAAATTTCGACCCGAGCAACCGCACTGGTGATCCATTATACCAGTTTCAACTCAACTTTTTTTGGAGCTGGTATAAGGATTGATCCTAAACTGATGAGATTTGGATCCAATTTGACGCAGTTCTAAACCGTTTGACAGTTAATGGAACACGAGTGCAGTTGCCAGTTTTTTCATTGGATCGGATCTAATTTTTTTGGTTCAATTCATGTATAAATTAGACCCAAGAATAGACCACGAATACAGATGCTCTTAGTTATGCTGTCTGTAATGTGGTTGCTTATTGCAATACAAAGTGAACGGCCTTGATAAAAAAAAATTATTGTAGATGTCGAGTTTCTAAAAGACCGCTCATAAAAAATGGAAAATAAATTATGGGAATAAACGAACATTTTTCTCAAAAAAATATGTCGGTATCTTCGAAAACTGAAATGAATCTCCCAAATTTTAACAATCTATTTTAGTTTTGAAAACAATGGATAAATTAGTACCTTCTATCTTTGAGTTTTGTTTAAGAAAAAGGCCTGAATTTATTATGCTATCCGATACATGATTGATTATTCGAACGTTTCGCTGAGCCAAGTTTACAGTTCTAATGTCAATTGAAGGCAGATTAAATGCTAAAAATGGCAAATTCTAAATCCGTCAAAATAAATATGGTCGCAGCAAGCTTTGCATTAATTGCAATTGCATGGTAATTGCATGAAGTCGGAAAAAAATTCCATTATCGGCCTTCGTTTTTTTCGAGCAAAATATAGCGCTATACACATCACAACCTTGACTAAACACAAATTAAATAATTTTATAGATAAATTGAATATGTTTATGAAACGAGCTTACCGATTTTTAATACAGAACCGCAACAGCCGTTAACTTTTATCATATTTCCTACGATTTAAACCAAATCAGCTGGAAATATAATGGAGCAACTTTTCGCCAGAAAACCAGTGTTTTCTTTCGCTCAACTATAAAAAATCGATTTTACTCTCGCACCACAATCATGCACTGTATTTGATAGAAAGAATTTTAAAAACATATATAAAAAAATTTAATTTATGATCAATTTTTACTCCTGAAAAACAAAAGTTATTTAAGTAATATTTGGATTTGTTAAAACTACATTTTACACATTTCTTGTTAATACAGTTGGTGTAAGAAAAACCATAACATTATATTTGATTAAAAATTTAAAAACTGCTGTGGTTAATGAATTGTGCATCTTATCCAACTATTGCATGATGCCCAGTTAAAGTATAAGTATAAATATAAGTATGAGTATAAGTATAAGTATATGTATAAGTATAAGTATAAGTTTAAGAATAAGTATAAGTATAAGTATAAGTATAAGTATCTCAAATTTAATATTTTTAAATTTTGTTATTTATGTAAGTTTTCTTATTTTTGTAATTGGGGTAATTTAAGCCTTTTTTTTTTGTGTCATTTTTGTCATTTTTGTCATTTTTGTCATTTTTGTCATTTTTGTCATTTTTGTCATTTTTGTCATTTTTGTCATTTTTGTCATTTTTGTCATTTTTGTCATTTTTGTCATTTTTGTCATTTTTGTCATTTTTGTCATTTTTGTCATTTTTGTCATTTTTGTCATTTTTGTCATTTTTGTCCTTTTTGTCATTTTTGTCATTTTTGTCATTTTTGCCATTTTTGTCATTTTTGTCATTTTTGTCATTTTTGTCATTTTTGTCACTTTAGTCATTTTTGTCATTTTTGTCATTTTTGTCATTTTTGTCATTTTTGTCATTTTTGTCATTTTTGTCATTTTTGTCATTTTTGTCATTTTTGTCATTTTTGTCATTTTTGTCATTTTTGTCATTTTTGTCATTTTTGTCATTTTTGTCATTTTTGTCATTTTTGTCATTTTTGTCATTTTTGTCATTTTTGTCATTTTTGTCATTTTTGTCATTTTTGTCATTTTTGTCATTTTTGTCATTTTTGTCATTTTTGTCATTTTTGTCATTTTTGTCATTTTTGTCATTTTTGTCATTTTTGTCATTTTTGTCATTTTTGTCATTTTTGTCATTTTTGTCATTTTTGTCATTTTTGTCATTTTTGTCATTTTTGTCATTTTTGTCATTTTTGTCATTTTTGTCATTTTTATCATTTTTATCATTTTTGTCATTTTTGTCATTTTTGTCATTTTTGTCATTTTTGTCATTTTTGTCATTCTTGTCATTTTTGTCATTTTTGTCATTTTTGTAATTTTTGTCGTTTTTGTTATTTTTGTCATTTTTGTAATTTTTGTAATCTTTGTCATTTTTATAATTTTCTTTATTTTTGTAATTTTTGAACATTACAAATTTTTGTAGTTATTTTTGTATTTTTTTTTAATTTTTGTAATTTTTGTCAATTTTTCATTTTTGTAATTTTTGTAATTTTTGTCATTTTTGTCATTTTTGTAATTTTTGTAAATTGTGTAATTTTTGTAATTTTTGTAATTTTTGTCATTTTTGTAATTTTTGTAATTTTTGTTATTTTTGTAATTTTTGTAATTTTTGTAATTTTTGTAATTTTTGTAATTTTTGTAATTTTTGTAATTTTTGTAATTTTTGTAATTTTTGTAATTTTTGTAATTTTTGTAATTTTTGTAATTTTTGTAATTTTTGTAATTTTTGTAATTTTTGTAATTTTTGTAATTTTTGTCATTTTTGTTTTTTTTTTGTCATTTTTGTAATTTTTGTAATTTTTTTCATTTTTGTCATTTTTGTCATTTTTGTCATTTTTGTCATTTTTGTCATTTTTGTCATTTTTGTCATTTTTGTCATTTTTGTCATTTTTGTCATTTTTGTCATTTTTGTCATTTTTGTCATTTTTGTCATTTTTGTCATTTCTGTCATTTTTGTCATTTTTGTCATTTTTGTCATTTTTGTCATTTTTGTCATTTTTGTCATTTTTGTCATTTTTGTCATTTTTTGTCATTTTTTGTCATTTTTGTCATTTTTGTCATTTTTGTCATTTTTGTCATTTTTGTCATTTTTGTCATTTTTGTCATTTTTGTCATTTTTGTCATTTTTGTCATTTTTGTCATTTTTGTCATTTTTGTCATTTTTGTCATTTTTGTCATTCTTGTCATTTTTGTCATTTTTGTCATTTTTGTCATTTTTGTCATTTTTGTCATTTTTGTCATTTTTGTCATTTTTGTCATTTTTGTCATTTTTGTCATTTTTGTCATTTTTGTCATTTTTGTCATTTTTGTCATTTTTGTCATTTTTGTCATTTTTGTCATTTTTGTCATTTTTGTCATTTTTGTCATTTTTGTCATTTTTGTCATTTTTGTCATTTTTGTCATTTTTGTCATTTTTGTCATTTTTGTCATTTTTGTCATTTTTGTCATTTTTGTCATTTTTGTCATTTTTGTCATTTTTGTCATTTTTGTCATTTTTGTCATTTTTGTCATTTTTGTCATTTTTGTCATTTTTGTCATTTTTGTCATTTTTGTCATTTTTGTCATTTTTGTCATTTTTGTCATTTTTGTCATTTTTGTCATTTTTGTCATTTTTGTCATTTTTGTCATTTTTGTCATTTTTGTCATTTTTGTCATTTTTGTCATTTTTGTCATTTTTGTCATTTTTGTCATTTTTGTCATTTTTGTCATTTTTGTCATTTTTGTCATTTTTGTCATTTTTGTCATTTTTTGTCATTTTTGTCATTTTTTGTCATTTTTGTCATTTTTGTCATTTTTGTCATTTTTGTCATTTTTGTCATTTTTGTCATTTTTGTCATTTTTGTCATTTTTGTCATTTTTGTCATTTTTGTCATTTTTGTCATTTTTGTCATTTTTGTTATTTTTATAACTTCTACATGTGTGAAATAGCATTGGATCACAGCATTTTATTCAATTGTAATTAAAAGTACAAGGCATTTATCGAGACAAAACTAAAATTTTATACAATTTCACCCGAATAAATTGAGAGAAAAAAATTGAACCAGTCTAATTTGAAAATACGAACGGTATGAGTTGAAAAATTTATGCAAATCGACTACCGCCCAATCAGCGCCACCTCTAAAGTAAGCAAGGTGTGAACAAAGTTGCTCGCGCTATGGTATTTTATGTTTATGGTAGAGGTTTATTCTTTCGATTTTACATCTTGCCAGAAGACTGCCACCAGACAGTTTGGTACGCGAATGACGGTGGTAACTGCATTGCTCAAAATAAAGTCAAATTAACAGCCAGGAATCGACTAAACATCCGTCGTATTCCATTTGATTTGTCGCTGCTGGCCCGCAGCAGAAACCATGATTATGATGATAGGTTGCGGTAATTACTATTACAATTGCCGGAGGCATTTTAAAATGGCACCGTATTCCATTTGAAACCATTTAAAGCTGATGGGGAATTGAAAAATTATATTATGTGATGCGAAATTATCAAATATAGAAAAGGGTTATCTCAGAGCGATTATTACCACTCTAAAGATAGAACGCGAAGCTTAGCGCAGTCATCTGCCTGCTTAGTCAACCGGCTTTTGAAACAAATCCGGCTTCCCTTCAGCGTTGGTGTTGAAATGTTAGAGCAAATGATAACTAATTTCGATGCATTTGCGCCAGATGGAAGACACAGCTTAAAAAACATTCAATCTCTCGAGCAGTGAGTCATCCATTCCGTACAATCTTCGCTCGCCGTGATGGATTGTGAAATGTGATACTGAAAGGCAATGAGATATTGCTGTATAACTTTTTCTAAGAATGCAACGCAAACGGCTCCAAAGCTTAGGCGGCCTATCACAACCCGATTCAACTTACGAGAGCTCTTGAGAGTGTAGCTTCGAACCAGAACCTTTAAGACCGGGGAGACTAAATGTTTGCCGATCAACTTGAAGCGCATAACCTCACCTGGACTGGAACTCCGACTTGGGGAACACCATCATTCGACATAGGTCCGCGTAGATATGATCTGATATAGACGAATATACACTCTGTTCCACATAAACTACTCACATAGAGGACTCGCAGCTCTTTCTGATTCTCGATGGAGTCCGTTAAAGGCGCACAATCACGGGAAGGCTGAGAATATTTGTGCTGTTACCTTGACCGTGATTTGGCATTATACTAAGTTAGAAGGTGCAATGCCACACATTCAGATCTTTCGTTGTAGCTACGTTTGTGGCTGATGTCTGATTGCCTTTGCTAGTTGTTGTAAGAATACAGCAACGGGTTCAAAGGTTATGAGTCGAAAAGTCGAGGGGCTCCCACATCGGACGGTCGGTCAAACGTTAATCAAGCGGCTTGTAGTTGATTGGGTAACAGGAAAATCCTAGCTTTCATCCAAGAAGCCATTAGACACCCAGGTTGCGATTCGATGGGATTGATCCGATTTTTCCATTAGTTAGTTTATAACAATCAATCTTTACTGAATTGACGGATTTCCAATCTGTTCAAAATATTCTGGTTAGTTTGAAACATCCCTACTTGATTTTCGATTAAACATTAAGTTTTGTTAAAAATGAAAACCGTTTTAACAATGATTTCATCTTGTTTTCGTTATTTTCGCAATATCTGCTCAAAAGTTTTTGATTTGGTGGCGAAATAAAAAAAAATTACAACACAATTAAATTTTTTTTTTGTATTATTTGCCAAATAAATCCGGGCATTTTTCAATGAAATCCGGGCAACCCGGCTGGGCCGGACTATTCTTAAATTTTGTATCAAATATCCGGGCAATACCGGATAAAACCGAGCAATCTGGTAACCTTAAATCCTCATCAATTTTCAGTTTTGAATCTAAAATGTGAAATTTTAGGGTAGTTTTATACATATATTAACTTCAAAAATCAAAAGGAAGGTTAATCGATGGAGCCTTGAGTGTAAAATTCGACGCATTTACGCTTGATGCCCTCCATCTAAGTATTTACAATGCCATTTGGTACCAGTTTCTCATTTTTTTCCCATATTCTTAACATGTCCTTCTCGTCTTTAACCTTCCCATGCCGTTCGCAAAATATCCGTTTCGGGGAAATTTGAGTTGTAGTTTGATTTCGTTCTCCTGACTGTAAATGTAAACCGATTTTGATGATATTATATTCATTGTGTAGGTAATTTGTTATTCTTACTCAAAATTTTAAAATAAAGTCGATATGTATTACCAAGTTATCAGAAACTGGTTCAGAAAGTAAAAAGTCCGAAAAATCAATTTTATTTTTAAAATGCTCATAACTTTTGACAGCTTTTCTGTATTTAAGTGTTTCATTGATGTTTGAAATCGTCAGGAATCCATCTATCCGACAATGTATAGATATGTTGGGGTCCAATGAAAGTTTTGACTGCTATCTCAGATCTTCCGGTAGAAAAAAATCTAACTTTAAAAAAACGATATGCAATTTTTGCTTTGCTTAGCTGTATTTCATTTCCCAATGAACCGATTTTCAAAACTCAAATTTCAATTTTTTGACGTTAATTTGATCATTATTTTCATAGAACATACTTGGTCTGTCAAAATTCCTAGTTCTTCAGTATATTGGAATGATGATAAAGAGATTTTGAATGTGCGCTTCGGGTCATATTGACCCGAACGGCATGGGAAGGTTAATTGTCTTCTTGCTCTTCCGAAGATCCCGCTTCGTTATTGCCCAGTCCTGCTCCAACGGGAGCAGCTCCGAACAGTTTAGGTTAATGTCTTTTGGAACAAAATGGTCAGAATTGGCATGATACCACTCCAGGAAAATTTAAGAATAGTGGCATGATGCCAAATCTGGCCAAAATAGCGTAGCTTCATCGTGCTGGTGCAAGTACGGCAAAAGGCGTTTCTCGAGGCACTCAGATTTGTAGATCTCGTCATTTACTGTGTGCTTTGTCATAAAAGGCTCACTCCTCAGTCCGCAAGAGCAGATGGCCTGCCAAACGAGATATTTGGAGGCGAACTTCGACATTTTCTTCTTCTTAAATTAGTCGACCACATCGAACTTACTCTTACCGGTTAAAAACTCCAACCCCGGAATTTGCTTAAAATCGGCTTTTATATACGTTTCGACATCCATCACACAGCAGCCATATTTTGTCAGCTTCTTCTCGTAGAGCTTCCTTGCCCGAGTTTTAGCCGTCGATTGTTGTCGCTCATCGCGGTTTGGGGAGCTCTGAACCTTGTATATGTGTAGTCCAGCTCTCTTCTTTGCATTCTGGACGTACAGGGTGACAAAAAAGTCCGGTCACACTTTTTTGGGGTCGCCTGTAGCCTACACGTTGCATCTCTCTGGTGCCATCTATATGTCAAATGAAAGGGCTAACTCTGCTGCCCAAAGTGGCAGAGTTTTGTTTCTGTGCAGTTTGTTTACATTGAGTTGTGAGCCATGGCAGAGTTAAGGGCAGCTGTTATCGCTGCTCGGTTTGGCGCGCAGATGACGAGATTATTTTTTCGGACGAGAAGCTATTCGTTTTCATTTCGAATGATGAATGGCCTCCGTCGTCTCTCGATCTGAATCCTCTGGATTATTTCGTGTGGGGCTACATGCTGTCGAAGCTGAACGAGTATAAAATAACAAACTTGGAGCAATTCAAGCGAGTTATCACGAAAATCTGGGACGAGATGCCGATGGAGTTGCGCGCCGCTTGCGACGACTTTCCGAGACGTCTGAAGCTGGTTCGATCAGAGAAAGGTGGTGTAATTCCGAAAAATCGTCTGTGAAGTATCTTTATGAGCTACTGAATGAAGCTATGAAAGCCAAATTCAGATTTTCTTTTTTTTTCTTTGAAATATTGAGATTTTGCTGTGTGACCGGACTTTTTTGTCACCCTGTAGCTCTGCGACATGCCGATCTTTTTAGCATAATCACGGCTTGAGACGTATTTTTGTTTCTTCCAGCTCCTTTGCCGTTGTTCGACGTCATCCGCTCCTGGATCCGCTTCAACACTCTGGAGACGGTTAAACGATGAATTTTCAACATTCTTCTTAACTGCCGGTGTGACAGGTCAGGAAATTCCAGGTGTTGGAAAGAATTTGCTCCCTCGACTCGCGATAGTTCACCTCCATTTTCGTTGAATCGAAAAACACGACTTCGATTTTGACAGCATGTAAACAATACACATCAATGAGAAAGTGTGCAAAATTTGGTTGATTTTTACCCAATGGTAAAAAAGTCATGCCCTGTTGAATGTGTCGCAATAATTTCGTGTTCGTCCTTTACTTCAGTTTTAAAAAAAAATCTCACTTGTTGACAGATATTTAGAAAATCGCTATCAAAAGTTATTCATAAAATAAATTGGTGAATGAAATTTGGGTACAGTTCTTAATCCGAAATATCGAATTTTCAATAAGATTAGATCCACTGAGGTTGCCCGGATTTTACCCGAATGTTTTCACTTTATTTGCAAAATCAAAGAAAAATTCAAATTGCTTGATAATAATTATGTATTTTGCGTCCAAAATATGTTTTAGAGCTAATTAAGGAGCGCTGATGTGGTCTAGTGGATAGGATTGCGCGAGCTTGGTAACCCAGGCGTACTGGGTTCGATTCCCTGTATCGGCTAGAAAAACTTTTGGGTTCGAAACCCATAAGTTGCCGACAGGGAAGATGTGTTTCATTGTATAAATTATCATATATTTCAGAGGGAATGCATCTGGGGTTAATCTGAAGAGACTATTGCAAGCGGAGTGGGTTGCCAACCATTGTAGGTCTCTGAAGGCTGGATGCCTTTTCTCGACGAACCATCGGCCGTGGAAGCCTGAGAAGTAATTCAAAGGCCAAGTCACACAGACATAGGCTGGACCTTGCTACCGATGGGGGAACGATACATACATACATACAAAATAAGTTTTAGAGCTAATTTTATCCACATTAGCTGGCTGATGTATTTCATAAAAAAAATAGTAATTTTTCGAATTTTTTCCTTCTTGATTTTGAAGAATTTCAAATTTGGCTGGATATTGCCCAGATTTTGGTTTGTAAACTTTGAAATTGAATACCCAGTTTATGCAAGGTTTTTAGATAAAATAGCCTGGATTCGCTCTGCTCGGATAAATGCGGAAAAATACCTGGTTAGCTTAGGTTTGACTCATTTCCAATATTTAGGTTCCAATTTTTTTTTATAAAAATCTGAATTTGAGGCCTGTAATCGAATTGTGCAATCTGTATCCACTTTATTATTCCTAATTTTCAGTTCGGTGCATCATTGTCACAAAATTCTGATTTTGTCTTGGTTTTGTATTTGAAACAAAAATTAGTTTTTTTCTATGTTCGAAATATAAGAAAAAAAAATTTCAAATAACAATCCTTTTTGGCTTTCTTACAGAAAGGCATAGGGAACGGTCAGTTGGGGATATCATTAATTAAGGGTCCAAGACCCCACTTTATAGGTACCAATCGACTCAGCTTGACGAGTTACGATGATGTCCGGGAATTTGTATGTTCCATAAAAACGTTCTTAACACATTAACTCCTATTCTAGGTTTCACGATTTTGATGAATTTAGTATCAAAAAATTGCATTTTTTTTCCTGTAGGACTTATTTCAAAACCAAAAAAAAAAACAAAATTGTTTAAAATTTTTCTATTCCATAGAACATATCATGCTTACGTTGGCTCCAAAAAAGGTAGACATTTGCTCAGCAGCAGTAGCCAGCAATCGCTAAATTAATTACAAAGGCGATCAAAAATTTGACAAAAATTTCATAAAACAGCAGAGAATCGATCCCACGCCATCTAGCATGAGAGTTTAGGAGGTTAACCCCTTGACCACTAGTGAGCGTCGAGATATGTGGCTCTCAAACTTTAACAGTTTGAATTATTTGGATTATAAATGAACTCGTTGAATATAAGTTCGTTTATCCTCCAAAAAACGTACTGGGCACCTTTTTTTATATTGAGTTTAGTAATTTTTGCTATCGATTTTCTTTAATCATAATCTTTTTTATAGATTAATAATAAATAATTCAGAAATAAGGAATCCATTATTGTGTCATTTATTTCCAAAGATAATTGACACTCTGTAAGAAAGCCTCCAATCCACTGATAAGTGTATTAAATCGGGTTTTTAATATTATAATTGGAAATGCTTACTTTTAATTCAAATTCAGAACTGAATCTTAAGAAAGTGTCATAATGATAATCCAGAAATGAACATAAGAGTTCCATCATTCGGAGTTTTCATTCAGATTCACTAGTTAAATAACGAATAAATAATTTAAAAAAGAATTCATAAAGAAAATCAATTATTCAAAATTCAAATAAGAGATTTCTGGTTAAGGATTCTGTTGAAAGATGCCCTTTTTGGTTTATAATTATTGAGATTTTTTGTATTCAACTTAGATTCAAAAATCGACATCAAATTAGGAATTCAGAATTTTCATTCAGGTTCAAAATGTAGTATTCAGATTCGGAATTGAAAATTCAAAATTACCCAAGAAAACACACAAAACAGGTGAAAACCACTTATAGAAAATCAGATCTGATATCATGATCATCAAGAATACGTTCATAGATCAATTTTTATTTAAATATGTTTCACTGGATATTAATAATGAAATAAATTATAAATGATGATTTTTTGTTGATAAAATAACTTGTACTGAATCTTCAGCCTTCGAAAAATTCAGCTGGAAATATATTATATTGGTTTGTTGTTTATGATTTACTAGCTGACCCGGGGTGCTTTGCTACACCACAATTATAAAATAACTCATAAGCAACCGCTTTAAAATGAGATCTGTAGCTAGAGTTTTGAATTGCTACACAAAGATGACTTAAAACTTATTTTCTGAATCTTGATCTAAAAATATGTGTTAAAGATCTGACAATTTCAATTTGTTTCTTTAAGCTCCGCCCTGAAAAATCTTACTTATAAAATATGGTTGTTTTTGCTTGATATGTTCTGAATTAATGCTGAAAAACTGATATGAGAGCCGCCTCCCCTGTCCTTCCCTTCACCCCCTACTGAATGGAGGTCGTGATCTTTAATAATCATACCCATTTTTATTCGTTCCCAAAAATCCTCTTATATCAAATATAGTTCAATTGGTTGATAAGTTTTTAAGCTTTACAACGAAGTTTATATAGAGCCCCCTCCATCCTTCCCCTCTCTACACTGTAAAGCGTAAGGATCTATACCAACCAATATAGAAACATATCTCGTAACAAAGTACCTTCCCATGCCATATTTGTTTCCATTTGTTGGCTTCGTTAACATAAATTGAGAACTTATGCTTACAAAATTGTATTGGGTTCACCTCCTTCCTCTTATGTATCTTCTCACTGAAAGGAGCATGGTGTGTCAGATAATCAAAAAATCATACCAAAATGATTTTCCATGTTAAGTTTTGTCCATTTCTCGGATTTAAAAAAAAAAAAGAAAAGTTAAATGTAAGCTTTCCTCTTTCCTTCCTATATTCCCAATTCTATCCTCCTACTGCAAGGAAGGAATTGTTTCACATAGAAAAATTTTTCGTATTGAAATACCATCCCATGTCAAATTTGGTTCTATTTGCGTAGTTAATTCTTGAGTAAGCTTAGCTTAGCTTGATTGACTACTTATTTGCGTAGTTAATTCTTGAGTTATGCATAAACTTGAAAGGAAGTACCATCCCCCCTTCAGTTCTTCCCATTGAATGGAGGAAGGAGAACTTAATATTCATAAAATTATTTTTCGTACTCACATACTTTTTGATGTCAAATTTGATTTCATTTTGCAAAAAAAAAATGTATAGAAGCCCCTTTTTCCCCCTTTTTTATCTTTCCGCTGAAAAAAGGTGGGGCTAGAATGTATAATAGAAACATTTCTCGTATCCAAGTACCCTCACAGGCGAAATATGGTTCCATTTGCTCGATCAGCTCTCCAGTTATACTGAAAATTGTAAGGGAGACCTCTCTTCCCCCTTTTCATCCTCTTTGAAGCAGTGAAGGATACCAAATATTCATAGAAGCTTTTTACATTTCAAATATCCTTCCATGCCAAATTTGGTTCCATTTGCTGATGTAGTTCTCGAGTTATGCAGTTAAAATTGTATGAAACTCCCCTCCCTCTTTCCTTTCTCCCCGCTGGAAGAAGGAGGGGTCTCAAACAATCATTAGAACATGTCTCGTTCCCAAATACCCGCCCATGCCAAATTTGGTTCCTTTGACTTAATTAGTTTTTTAATTATGTTAAAAATTATAAAAGAGGCTCCCTCTCTCCTATAAACTCCCTACTTGAAAGAGGGGGGGGTCTCAAATAATCATAGAGATCCCATGCCAAATTTGGTTTCATTTACCTAATTAGTTTTGGAGTTATGTAAAAAAAAATAAAAGAGGCCCCCTTCCCCTTTCTACTGGAAAGATAGAGGGGTCTCAAATAATCATTGAAATATTTTTCGCATCCAAATACTTTCCCATGCCAAATTTGGTTATAATATCCTGATTAGTTTTCGAATTATATGAAAAATTGTAAGGTAGCCCCTCTCCCCCTTCCTATCACCCCACTGAGAGGAGGGAGGGGTATCTAATATTCATAGAAATATTCCTCGTTCCCAATTACCACCCCATGCCAAATTTGATTCCATTTTCATGATTGGTTCTCGAGTTATGCAAAAAATTGTCTTTTGTTTGGAAGCCCCCTCCCCCCATTCATGAGAAACGGAGGGGTCTCAAACTATAATAGGAACCTTCCCCTGCCTCCAATACCCCCACCTGCCAAGTTTCACGCAAATCGGTTCAGTAGTTTCCGAGTCTGTAGGGGACAGACAGACAGACAGACAGACAGAAATTCATTTATATATATATATATATATATATATATATATATATATATATATATATATATATATATATATATATATATATATATATATATATATATATATATATATATATATATATATATATATATATATATATATATATATATATATATATATATATATATATATATATATATATATATATATATATATATATATATATATATATATATATATATATATATATATATATATATATATATATATATATATATATATATATATATATATATATATATATATATATATATATATATATATATATATATATATATATATATATATATATATATATATATATATATATATATATATATATATATATATATATATATATATATATATATATATATATATATATATATATATATATATATATATATATATATATATATATATATATATATATATATATATATATATATATATATATAT
>NC_073693.1:292506834-292525125 GCF_029784155.1 Uranotaenia lowii | reverse complement strand
ATTTTTGTCATTTTTGTCATTTTTGTCATTTTTGTCATTTTTGTCATTTTTGTCATTTTTGTCATTTTTGTCATTTTTGTCATTTTTGTCATTTTTGTCATTTTTGTCATTTTTGTCATTTTTGTCATTTTTGTCATTTTTGTCATTTTTGTCATTTTTGTCATTTTTGTCAATTTGTCATTTTTGTCATTTTTGTCATTTTTGTCATTTTTGTCAGTTTTTGTCATTTTTGTCATTTTTGTCATTTTTGTCATTTTTGTAATTTTTGTCATTTTTGTCCTTTTTGTCATTTTTGTCATTTTTGTCATTTTTGTCATTTTTGTCATTTTTGTCATTTTTGTAATTTTTGTCATTTTTGTCATTTTTGTCATTTTTGTCATTTTTGTCATTTTTGTCATTTTTGTCATTTTTGTCATTTTTGTCATTTTTGTCATTTTTGTCATTTTTGTCATTTTTGTCATTTTTGTCATTTTTGTCATTTTTGTCATTTTTGTCATTTTTGTCATTTTTGTCATTTTTGTCATTTCTGTCATTTTTGTCATTTTGGCATTTTTGTCATTTTTGTCACAATATTTTATTTATTTTCAAGTAACTGTTCCTTTAGAGTATTTAAGGAATTTTGTGAGACAAAAATCATTTTTTATTTAATTTTACCAAAGATCGTAGAAATTAAGAGAAAAAAAAATTGAACCAGTCTAATTTGAAAATACGAACGATATGAGTTGAAAAATTTATGCAAATCGACTACCGCCCAATCAGCGCCACCTCTAAAGTAAGCAAGGTGTGAACAAAGTTGCTCGCGCTATGGTATTTTATGTTTATGGTAGAGGTTTATTCTTTCGGTTTTACTTCTTGCCAAATGACTGCCACCAGACAGTTTGGTACGCGAATGGCGGTGGTAACTGCATTGCTTAAAAAAGTCAAATTAACAGCCAGGAATCGATTAAACATCCGTCGACTTTCGTTTCATTTGTCGCTGCTGGCCCGCAGCGGAAACGATGATTATGATGATAGGTTGCGGTAATTACTATTCCAATTGCCGGGGGCATTTGAAAATGGCACCGTATTCCATTTGAAACCATTTAAAGCTGATGGGAAATTGAAAAATTATTTATGTGATGCGAAATTATCAAATATAGAAAAGAGTTATCTCATAGCGATTATTAACCACTCTAAAGATAGAACACGAAGCTTAACGCAGTCATCTGCTTAGTCAACCGGCTTTTGAAACAAATCCGGCTTCCCTTCAGCGTTGGTGTTGAAATGTTAGAGCAAATGATAACTAATTTCGATGCATTTGCGCCAGATGGAAGACACAGCTTAAAAATTTTTCAATCTCTCAAGCAGTGAGTCATCCATTCCGTACAATCTTCGCTCGCCGTGATGGATTGTGAAATGTGATACTGAAAGGCAATGAGATATTGCTGTATAACTTTTTCTAAGAATGCAACGCAAACGGTTCCAAAGCTAAGGCGGCCTATCACAACCCGATTCAACTTACGAGAGCTCTTGAGAGTGTAGCTTCGAACCAGAACCTTTAAGACCGGGGAGACTAAATGTTTGTCGATCAACTTGAAGCGCAGAACCTCACCTGGACTGGAACTCCGACTTGGGGAACACCATCATTCGACATAGGTCCGCGTAGATATGATCTGATATAGACGAATATACACTCTGTTCCACATAAACTAGGCTCACATAGAGGACTCGCAGCTCTTTCTGATTCTCGATGGAGTCCGTTAAAGGCGCTCAATCACGGGAAGGCTGAGAATATTTGTGCTGTTACCTTGACCGTGATTTGGCATTATACTAAGTTAGAAGGTGCAATGCCACACATTCAGATCTTTCGTTGTAGCTTCGTCTGTGGCTGATGTCTGATTGCCTTTGCTAGTTGTTGTTAGAATACAGCAACGGGCTCAAAGGTTATGAGTCGAAAAGTCGAGGGGCTCCCACATCGGACGGTCGGTCAAACGTTAATCAAGCCGCTTGTAGATGAGTCGAAAACAGGAAAATCTCAACTTTCATCCAAGAAATCATTAGACACCCAGGTTGTGATTCGATGGGTTTGATCTGATTTTTCCATTAGCTAATTTTATAACAATCCATCATATACTGGATTGATGGATTTCAAATCTGATCAAATTACTCTGGTTAATTTAAAACCATCCCTACTCATTTAAACATAATCTAAATCGAAATAATGATCTCATAAATAAACCGTCTACTCCATCCATGTATGTTTTCCGATTTTTGAACATTTCCTTACTAAACTTATGTTTGTCATAGAATTAAAAATAATTTCAAAGCTTCAAAAATTCATCTATTTAGCCTAAGGCCGCCAGATTGCCTCATTTTATCTGAGTTTGCCCGGATATTAAATACAAAACTTGGGAACAGTCCGGCCCGGCTCGGTGGCCCGCATATCATTGAAAAGTGCCTGGATTTATTCACTTTGTTAGGCAATTATAACAAAAAAAAACTAACAAAAAAAATTGTGCTGCAAATTTTTTTTTATTTATGCCTTAATAACGAAATTTTTGGAGCTAGTTTAAAAAAAATAACTTTGCCTTTTGGCAAGCTTTGCTCGGTTTTTGGACGTCAATTTCAAAATGAATGGCCTGCATTTGGCCAGGTATTTATAAACATTGTCCGGCCAGGATACGTGCTGAAATAATTCTGACAATCTTAATCTAGCCATAAGGCCGAATCAAATATCAATTTCTTATTTGGTTACTCTGCCTACCCCCCCCCCCCCCCCCCCTTCCCCCTTGTTAATTATAATTTATTAAATATCCAAAACATTACAAATACTAAAAAAATGTGGAAGATGAAAGTTTTATCACTTTTGATATGCTTGATTTTATTGAATTTTTCGATAACAAATTGCTTGATTAAAAGATTCTGTGCAATGATATACTATGCTATTTTATTACATACAAGTTTTCATGCAATTTATTCCAATTTATTAATTTATTGCATTATTTTTTATTATCCTCCCTTGCGATGATCCAATTTCATTATTCCTGCAGTACAAAGTTAATTCAAGTTACTTTATGCCTTCTAAATTACTAAGTTTCGTTTATTTGAAACGGACCTTCTCTAAATCCTCATCAATTTTCAAATTTGCCCTCTAATGTGTGTTTTGAGCCTACTTGATTAATAATTCTACTGAATCAAAGCAATCGAGAGATTCCCTTTAAATTATCCACGGTATAAAACAAGTTCAGATACCGGCATTTCGATAGCAACAGAGCATTTTAGATTTTAATTTTGAATATAAATTGTGTAAAACTGAGCACCGACCCCCTGAGCTGGCAGGTATGTTACGCAAAAAAAACAATATTTATCCATCCGATTAAAATTGTTTAATCGCGGGTGCTGGTGGTGTAAGATCTATTGAAATTCCAGAATGGCAGTTGCACATTCCAAGGTTACTTTCGTTGTCAATAAGTAACGCCCAATCATAATCACATGTCCGAACAGGTCATGCGATTATTAAAAGATTTTCAATCTTATACATCTTTGATTGTTTAAAGTTGATAATATTGATAAATGCGTCTAACAACCTATATCAACAATATCACTTTATCCTTTCTAGTAAAAGCTCGACTTGTGTATAATGGTGAATGAATATTAGAGTAAACGCTCGAGAAGGGTAAAAATACGTTTTGATATTATCACTAACTGAGTACGGTTAAATTCAAAACTCTGACGTGGATTGATAATGATTTAGATTGCCTACATCCGGACACAATTTTTCTACTGCAATTAGTTGTAAATATTCCAAAAAATGAGATCAATTTGTAGTTTTGCATGAATGTTGTAATATTTAAAATAACGGCAAAGGCAATTAAAGCAATCAAAATTCTTATTTTCAATGAAACTGTTAATGTGTCTATTTAGTTGTTTTCAGCCACACTTCTTCAGATACCAAAGAAATAATTTTATTAATGTGTCTCTGCTTTGCACAATAAACTGTGAATCAAATAAAATCTTGAAGGGGCAAAAGAACGAATGATACATGGGGAAGTGTTCCTATCACAACATATCACATATCAACATATCAACACACACTTTGATAACATGGCATGAACAAATTTCAATGAAATACAAAGTCCAAAAAATTAAAAAAAAAACAATCAAGGTTTTACAACAGCTTGATGTAATATACCGTCAACTGGGGCAACATGCAACAATTTTCAACTTCGATGGCTTCTAAAAAACTTATGTTCACAGTTAATCGTATCCTTTATGCATCAAAAGTTTTAAGGATGTTGGGGCATCAAATTGGCGTAGTTAAAAAAAATTATTGGTTTCCTCAGTTATTTTTAATTTTCTAAAAACATACGATTTTCACACTTCTTAGAAAATGGGGTAACTTGCAACAAACTTTGATTTTAATGAAAAATCTTATGAACACGTACGAAAATTCATAGTTTTTAATATATTTGCGATGCCTTAAAGACCATTACGCATGACAACACCAATGGCAGTAGTTTTTGGGTCTGTAAAAACAAATTTTCCCATTTTTACTGAAAATAAGGATGCTGCATACATTTAGGGGTTAAATAATACTACGAAAAATTCTACAGGCTGAAATCATAAAAATAAATGTTTGGATGAATGAAATTTAAATGTTTACAAACGCGTGATGCAAAACATTCATATTCCAGCACATGGAAACGAGATTTACAAGGTATTTCTTTGATTTGCATTTTGTTGCATTTAACCCCAGACACCTAACTGAATTTTCAAAATATTCATTTAAAAAAATTGGGTGATTGTTCGAAAAATATTTTTACACCAACAATGTTAGTATAACATGAGGAAACCTGTAAAAAGTTTGTAGGTAATTTTATCAAGCCGATCCGTCATACTGGGTAAAGTTTTTTTCGGCATCAAAAAATGTTAAAATTTGTACATTTATTGCTCGATTTTTTAAATTTTACATAAAAATAAAAAACTTAAGACAACTAGCTTAAGATACGAGAAATTATGTCATCATCATTTTGTTATCATTAAAAGATAACTTTATTACAATACAATAAATTAAAAATTGATTCAATGTAGTGTTATATAAATGTTGCATCGAACCCCGCTGTTGCATGATGCCCCGTTTGACGGTAATGAACTTTAAAAATCATGTGTACCGAATCTCTAAACAAAAATTTTTGTGGGCTTTTCTTTCTATTTCAGTTGAAAACCTAAAATACTACAATTTGAAATTTTAAGCAAAGCTATAGATGATAAGAAATTGTAATAAAAGAAGGGGTTTGAATGCCCATATCAAGCAGGTTAAATGCCTCCATTAAGACAAAAAGTTTAACCATATGAAATTTATGTTTATTAAAATTTTAATTCTAATCACAATCTTACATATAAAATTGAAAAGTTTTAAACTATTTTTAGTAAAAGTATCACATAAACGAAACATTACCATGAAATGGCATTCTTGACTATGTTTTATGCAGAAAAACCTTGTTAAATCTAAAATTTCGAAAAAAAATCAGCTTTGACGTGTGCTCAGGGCCCGGAGAATTTTTAGGAAATGTTTTCATGAATAAATTTGCACTTTCAGGTTTGTATAGGAAAATTTAATATTTTGTTCTAAAAAAATCAACATCAGTTTTGTTTCTTCTGTGAAATCAAGCTCAAGGTGTTTGTGCCAATTGTGCCGCTGAACAACTTTGTCGAAGACCGTAACTTTGTTTCTCATTAGGTAAAACAGTTATTAGCTGTTCAACACGTGTAGGTCTTTGGGCATTGAAAAACAATAAATTCAATTGGCATCAGTATTGCGATGAAGTATTGGATGAAAAGTAGTGATACAATACCTCGCTAGGCACCTAGCAGATATGTCAATTTAATTTATTGCTTTTCAATAACAAAAGATATTCCTCCGTTCAACACCTAATAACTATTTTGTCTAATGATACACGAAGTTACAGTCTTCGACAAAGTTGTACAGCAGAAAATTTCCTTTAGAGAATTTAAAATTGGCACAAAAATCATAAGCTAGTTTGGTTCTACAGTGAAACAAAAATTATGTTGATTTTTCAGTACAAAATATTTAATTTTCCCATAACAACCTAAACGTTCAAACTTACTCATGCAAACTCTTCTTAAAACTTTTACATAAAATCATGAGATTTGAACCAAAAAGAACGACTTAGTCAAATTCAAATACAAAATTGAGAATCAAAGCTACAATCAGAGCCAAAACAAGAATTTCAAATTGAATAATTCTTTATCAAAATATTTATTTTAATTCCATATATGAAAAACACAAAAAAGTGTTGATGTGATGTGCCAAAATTTTTAAATGTAATGGCGATTACAATTCTATCAGGATATTGCTTGGTTAAAATTCTGAAATATTTATTTAAAAAGGTATTTTATTTTAAGGTTAACTTAAAGCTTTCTATAAATTGCATATAAATAAAGTTCTAAATTTTTATGAAGTTCGAGCATTTTCGTGTATTTTTAACGGGTTTTCCCGCTTGGGGGGGGGGGGTGACCGGGGTGATCACCCACCCCCACCCCCCCCCCCCCCCCCCCCCCGCTCCCATAGGACCGTGCCTGCCCTCTAACCATTGAATTCAAAGGGGTATTAGTGCATAAAAGCATATTTCGAGAAAACATGCTCTTAAGTTGCTGTGTTTTACAATTTTCCATACCTACATTTATCTGCTCTGCGACGTAGTTCCACCTCCCCGTGGTGCAGAGTGGAAACGTGTCTGCAAGTCCGGCGTATTGCAGATGTACGGCCAAGAGAACTACACCAAACCCACTAGAGGCTGTCGACGGGTCTGCCAAACCCGCGCGGAAGAAGTGGTGCACCCGGGTACTTAGGTACCAGTACTTGGGTGTGTGTGTGTGGTGGTCCAACACGCTTTCGGGGGGTCATGGCCCTGATATGCGGACGTGACCGGAGGGAGAGCGATCGCCAACTCGTTTTGCGCTTCGGTGGGTATAGACCCGACTCGCAAAACGAGTAGATGCGCAAAGTGGTGGCCAATGGTGGGCCGATCACTTGGGACGTGTTATCACGTCAGTGTCTGAGAGGCACATTTTTGCCGGAGGTGTCAGGGTTCGACAAGCGTTTCGGGAATTGATGCGCCGAACCGCGAGTGTGACCTGATGAGGGCGTTCTATAGCTCGATCTGCGCTTCGGGTGGTCATGCGCCCGACTTGAAGATCGAGTAGTTGCGCTGAGTGGTGACTTAAGTCAACACTATTTGTGAGTTCGGAGGAGTCTGAGTCCTACACGTGGCTTAGGGGGCTTACCCCTCCTACCCGCGTGTTTGAACAGAGAAAGTGTCGTCGACAACTCGCTTTGTGTTTCTGGATCTTGGACTGGATTCACAAAGCTAGTAGTTGCGCCGTGTGGGGATCTCATTCACACGATGAGATGTCGGGTCCTAACTCGTAAGAGGAGGGATTGCGCATCGAGTTGTGTTAGAATGAGGTATTGCTGATAGAGGATTCGGAAACGAGTATTGCCTTGGAGCGCACTAGCGCGAAATGACCTCCCACTATTGAAGCAAAGTGTGTCAAACAGTTCGAGGTGGGAACAAAGGTCAGTGGCCCCAGGTGGACTTTATGGCGTAGGGGGTACAGTGTTCCTTAGCATTGTATCATGAGTCGTCCAATTGCACCCATGGACCCAGAGTAGCAAACTGGGGGGACGCGGTGGCTCGCCGTGCCTTGGAATGCAATCCGTAAATTGGATTTACCACCTGGGTTAACAACTAATAAAAAAAATACCTACATTTATCAAAATATAGTTTGTTATATGAAAATCGTTTGGCATTTTTTACTCAAAATATATCATTTTTGCACTTATACTTCTTTGGCTCAGACGGCCTCAAATAGATTTAAAAACATATAACAACAAACAGATATTAGAAGTTTTTCATAAGAATTAGATAATTTTATCAAAATTGCGGTTAATCATTAAGGCATGGTTTAGAAAAGAATCGAACAACAAGTAAAAAGTAACATCTGATATTATAAGGATAGACAAACTATGCTTAATTGAACTCAAAGTAGTATTGCTGTCGAATATTGTTGTTCTTATGGAATATGCCGTTTGATTTTCTTATTTTGGAACTCTAGTGAATTCCACATGTGAATTGAAGCTGTCAAGATGCCGGTGATTTACCACTGAATGGAAGGTGAAAACTGAACCCCAACAACATATTCCGTCAAGAGACTCATTCGGTTGCCTACACCCTCCTGCTGGGTAGTTGACTAGACGGCTGATCCATTTTGCTCTAAGAGAATTAATCTAGTTGTAGAGGTCGTTAAAAGTTTCCATATCATTGGACATAAAGAGAGAAATAATCCACTATTCCATCCATCAGCGCGTGTGTTGAAGATTGTCAAATCTTTCGCACAAGGAAGATTAATGGGTGGATTTTAAGTTTACCCATCAAATGTTGTGTTTCACAATCCTTATGTCTATGTCCGGTCGGTCGTTTCTTTGGACAGTTGACACAAACGGGACCCTATCGGGATCGCCTTTTTTTTTGCTCTACTCGGTTAATTCGTTTTCTAAGTCTCATGTTACTTGTTTGATATTTTTGCTCGCAAATCTGAAAACTTTGCACCACTCACTTCAAACCAAACCAAACACAGGCCTCTATCGAAATAATAAATCTTGTGCGAGTCTATAAAACACCAGGGGGACATGTTCTGGGCATAGCCAAAAGGTTTCGGAATAAAAGTAAGTTCGCTGGAGGTAAAACACCGTCCGAAAACTGGGTCACCTTTTTCCCGTCCCGACGACGAGACGCTTAAACTCAAATTCAAACACCTTCGCGCGCGCCCCCCTTTTGAAAAGATGCGATCGTAAAGCAAAATGTGTTTTGCTTTTGGGATCCTCTCTAGGAGATGTATGTATGTTGTTAATAAGAAAAAAGAAAAAGTAATGATTCCTCTCGAAGATTTAGTGCAAATATAACTGACTTGGTGTCACCTCGTTAGGAGATACCAATTGGCGAACGAAATTGCAGATGGGATTATATAACCGTTTTGTCGCACTGTTTAGGACTGGGAATCGTCGATGACTTTTACGCGCCGCTTTGCTCTGGGAGGCATTTATTTGAGATGATGCTCGATGAGCTATTTAAACTTAAAACGTAAATTTCGTCAAAAAAACAAAATGTCATGTTTCCATCTAAAATTGTTAAATTAAGAATTTAGCATTAGATGGAAGTTAACATTTTCCTGAAAAATTTTTTTAATAAAAACATTCGAACAGGCAATAAACGTTAAAAATGTTCTTATTTAATTTTTGGAAGTTCGACAAATCATAGAATTCGAAGCAGAGTTCATAAGACAGAAATGAAAGTATTGATAAGTGCAAAGTTCAATGCACTTGCAAATTGTCTTAAAAATTCTTCTTTGAATTTCATTAGTCGCCGAAATTCCAAAAAATAAAGAAATATTCCAGCGGCGCGATCAAAATAAGATAACAAATGTTTATAAAGTATTAACTGATTTTACCCAGCCTTCCTCGGGTTCACATAAAATATATGTATAAATATGAGTCGTTTGACTCTTCGAAGTTTTGGAAGCAATGTCTTCATTATTTAACAAATATTCCCCTAGTTTGGTCATGTATAGTTGTAAGTTTTTTGAGTCTTTTCAAAGTAGGGATTATTAACAAAGTATATCGTTTTCATATTATTCGAAAACTTATAGTTATGAGGTTTTTTGATAAAAATTTAAAATAATTTTCCTTGAATGCTTATTCATCCTAAAGGATGATACGGTCAAAATTTGGTCAAGGGAAATCGCGTGTAAATCGGTGAAATCGTTTATTTAAAAAATAAAATTAAAATTCTTTTTCAGGTTTAATTAGTATAAAATTCAGGAAAAATATTCAGTTAGGCTTCCGCTTTTCCAAATCCGAATTGCCGGGCCTTACGCTTAACCCCTGCCATCAGATTTTGTACAGCCACCTTGTCCACCTTCTTCGCCAGAGAAAGCCAGTTTGCCTTGAACTGCTGATCGTCCTTAGCAGTTTTTTTTGTCTTCATTAGATTCCGCTTGACAGTAGCCCAGTATTTCTCAATTGGGCGGAGCTCTGGCGTATTGGGAGGGTTCTGGTCCTTGGGAACCACTTGCACGTTGTTGGTGGCGTACCACTCCATGGCCTTTTTACCGTAATGGCAAGATGCCAAATCCGGCCAAAACAGTATGGAACAACCGTGTTTCTTCAGGAAAGGCAGCAGACGTTTATTCAAACACTCTTTCACGTAAATTTCTTGGTTGACAGTCCCGGAAGCTATGAAAATGCTGCTTTTCAAGCCACAGGTACAGATGGCTTGCCAAACCAGATATTTCTTCGCGAACTTTGACAGTTTCATGTGCTTGAAAATATCTGCTACCTTTTCCCTTCCTTTTGCCGTATAAAACTCCTGTCCCGGAAGCTGCTTGTAGTCGGCTTTGACGTAGGTTTCATCGTCCATTACCACGCAGTCAAACTTCGTCAGCATCGTCGTGTACAGCCTCCGGGATCGCGCTTTGGCCGTCGTATTTTGTTTATCATCGCGATTTGGAGTCACTACCTTCTTGTAAGTCGATAGTCCGGCTCGTTTTTTGACTCGATGCATGGTTGTAGACGATACACCCAGCTTATTTGCGGCATCTCGGAGAGAGATGTTAGGGTTTCGCTTGAAACTACCGGCAACTCTCTTTGTCGTCTCAGCGGCTTTCGGTTTTAGATTTCCCCGCGATCCAGACTTCCTGGCTGTCGACAAATGTTCTCCGAACACTTTAATCACATTTGTAACGGTTGATTTGGCAACTTTTAGCGATTTTGCCAGCTTCGCGTGCGAGGAGCTCGGATTTTCGCGATGCGCGAGAAAAATTTTGATACGCTGCTCTCCTTCTTTGGACGGCATTTTGACAACTGAAGAGTGAATTCCAAAATCAAAACAGGAGCAACATTCTACACACACACACCTTCAAAATGAGGAGTGTTCAGGTTTTTTAAATGCAAAATTGAAAGAAATACGTCAAGTTGATATTGAGCAAATTTTGACCGTATCACCCTTTAATTGCGTTTTTTTTTTCGATCCCATAAGGAAGATTATCAAAAACATCCAAGTATCCATTTTACTGGTGCCGTGTGAAGAGAACGCTATGAAAATGGGCGCCAAAACCAATGTGGTGGAAAGAGAGGTGATGAGAAAGAAACGTTGCAAAAGTAGAAGTAAAGTTTTTTCTTCGTAAACATAGTTACCATGACAGAAGTGACGTCACTACCGACCATTTTCGCGACGCATTTTGCCTAGGATAAATGAAGCTCCCTGACAACGATGCGTCGCGACGCAGGGCTTGTTTATGTTTATTTTTCTTTTTTCTCTCCGACGTGCAATAGTGTGCGTTCCTTTGCGCCACCTTAGTAAAAGTGTACCTCATTGCGCCAAAACTTCCTACATACACGCTGTTATTCAGTTAACCATTTTCGGTTAAAAAACAACCATTTTCGACCTTTTCCCGCGTTATGTTTTTTTTACTTCTCCATGAGAACCAAAAAAATGACTTCTCGGGAAAAGTTGAAATATGGTTATTTTTTAACCGTAAACAAGAGCACCACAGAAGCAAGAAATTCGTTATTATTTAACCTCATTTTGGAGAGTAGTCGTGTGAGTTGTAAAATTTATAAAAATTGTCAAAAAATTAAGAAAAATACGGAAATTCAAAAAAAATCTTTTATTTTAAATTTGTAATGCATATAAACTAGTATGAATTTTTATGTTTTTCCAAATTTTGGAAGATTTTTGATGAACATAAACATACATACATGAACAAATATTCTAAAAAAAAATCTTAAATATGCCAGAAAATATTTTACCCATTCTTATTGCGAACGAAAGTGCCTGTTTGATTGCCCTCGGAGTCTTCTTAGCAGGAACACTCGATTTCATTGCGGTCACTAAGGCGTGCAGTTAAAACTTCAGGAAATACTGTAATTCTGATTCGATGAAATAAGAATTCTACAATCCTCCCAAGGCATCGAAACCTTGAAAGAGCCCGGAGTGGCAGGTGGTAGTCCCATTTAAATGTTTCTTTCGACATTTGTTTTTTTCTGACTTACTGCGGAGGTTACTTCCGTTACGAACGGAACTGGCGACGGTCCGTTGGCAATTACTATTAGAAGCTGGTGGTAGGAATACTCTTTCACGTATACATTAAGTGGAAAACAAACCTCATGGCTTTTCTGACCAACCTGCGGTATTCCCCTGTAGTATGTATCTGATGGCATTTTTATGAGCCTAAACAGGATGGCCTTAATACCTCTTAGCTAACGATGAGAGGAAGAATGGTACAGAATATTCGCCATCCTGCAAAAATTCGTTACCTATCAAATTCAAGAATAATATTTTAGCAATCCATTACCTGCCAGCATTATTGGATTCTACAATTAGAACTTTTAATCCATCCTGTGAAATCCAAACATCGAATAAAAAACCTGCCAAAATTTCGCCATTGTCTATACAATGTTTTTGCGGTTTTTCGATTGAGGTTAAATTTTCATCCTTTTTTCGGTTAATATCCAAAAACTAGGAATATCGTTAAAATTGTACTATGAAATATTGTTGAAAAATAACCATATTGGCTGTTCTACAGGAAAAACCAGAAAATGGTTATTTTTCATTCAAAAATGGTTAGATAAAAATGAGCGTGTAGAGATGAATGAGTACCAGTATGCCTTGATTCCTTTGGCGCCTTCCTTCTCTGGGTGATTTGAAAGAAAAAAAAATGAAAATTGAGTGCCATGACTTTTATTTGATACGAATAAAAACCTCAAATTAATTATCAAATTAAACAAAAATATTTTCGATAAAATCTCTCCGTTGTGTTTTTCTTTGCGCGAAGACCAACACAACAAAAAAATGGCATGGAAACCGGATGAACCCTGCAAAAGTTATTCGTGTTAGCACATATTTTCGCCGCCATTTTCATTTGTAAGACTCAGCAAAATGTCTTAAAAGCTTAAAACAAGCAGCTTGTTGCAAGGAACTTCAAATAAACAAACTTTTTCGGAAGTGTGTATTTATGTTGAATTTTCTGAAAAACGCATCATTTCAATTCTATGTAACTTCAACTTATCTTCGAATTTTCTCTAAGGCAAGTGAAATGAAATATCTTATTTTGCAATTGAAAAAATCGATAACAATTTATATTAATTTTTTTAATGTCTATGTTATAAGGTATGACACCCTGGAGTACCAGCATATGCACAAAAGCAACCCATTTGTCAAATTGAGTAATCGATCAAGAACCACCGGCTGAGCAGCTTACATACCTTCCTGGCATGGCTTTACATGTTTCTGCATCGAGCTACGAGAAGTTGTTGCCTTTCGGGAAATGTGGAGGAGCGTTGCGCATGGAGAGGCTCGCGAAGCGTACCGCACAAATCAGCATGTAACGCGTGGGAAGCTACAACTTACTTTTGTTGCACCAGCAAGCATTGTGCCTACTCGACAGCATCAGCTAGTCCTGGTCCAGCAGCACCTGAACGGAGGACCCTGCACACGGTTTAAAAAATGATCGCCCAGACAGGCAGCCGGACATTAGTGTCATTTACATACGCGATAATAATTAGATTATCTGACATCTGCAATTGACTCAAATGAAGTTGAAACCTTCGATTGCGAGGGGGAGGAAGTTCGGAAAGACTTGAAGAAATTGTTGTTATGCATGCGTTCTGTAGTGACTTTCTGCCAATCGAACAGTGTCTGAGTCTAGCAGCAGGGGGTGGCGAAGAGCTGCAGCTGGTTGCAGGATTATCGATCGATTTACTTATGCATGCACACATTAATCCGGAGGTGTTGACAAACTCATCGGATTTATCACCTCCCGGAATAACTAGGACAGAGTGAGCAACAAGTTGAATCAGACGCAATGAAAACCAATGGATCAAATCAAGCTACAATAAAGGTAGATTGATTTCGAGGATATACGAAGTCATATTGATGAAGGATTTATATCAAAATTCAACCGCAAGGTAAATTTAATATAACGATATTAAATCTTTTGTTAACATAATTCTTATAATAAATAAATAATCAACTCAACCAAAGTTAAACGACTTATCTGTAGCGGAAAGTTTTAATATAAATTCCATCTGTAACATTATTTTTGTGCCACAGTACGTCTTCAACTTGATCACTACACTAAACCTGACAGTAATTTTAATTCGAATCCAGATCCTAACCTAAAGGGTGATACGGTCAATATTCGGTCAAGGGAAAACACGTGTAAATCGGTGAAATCGTTTATTTAAAATATCAAATTAAATTTCTTTTTAAAGTTTTATTAGTATAAAATTCAGGAAAAATATTCAGTTAGGCTTCCGCTTTTTCAAATCCGAATTGCCGGGCCTTACGCTTCACCCCTGCCATCAGATTTTGTACAGCCACCTTGTCAACCTTGTCTTCGCCGCAGAAAGCCAGTTTGCCTTGAACTGCTGCTCGTCCTTAGCAGTTTATTTGGTCTTCTTTAGGTTCCGCTTGACAATAGCCCAGTATTTCTCAATTGGGCGGAGCTCTGGCGTATTGGGAGGGTTCTGGTCCTTGGGAACCACTTGCACGTTGTTGGTGGCGTACCACTCCATGGCCTTTTTACCTAAATGGCAAGATGCCAAATCCGGGCAAAACAGTACGGAACAACCGTGTTTCTTCAGGAAAGGCAGCAGACGTTTATTCAAATACTCTTTCAAGTAAATTTCTTGGTTGACAGTCCCGGGAGCTATGAAAATGCTGCTTTTCAAGCCACAGGTACAGATGGCTTGCCAAACCAGATATTTTTTCGCGAACTTTGACAGATTCATGTGCTTGAAATTATCTGCTACCTTTCCCCTTCCTTTTTGCCGTATAAAACCCCTGTCCCGAAAGCTGCTTGAAGTCGGCTTTGACGTAGGTTTCGTCGTCCATTACCACGCAGTCAAACTTCGTCAGCATCGTCGTGTACAGCCTCCGGGATCGCGCTTTGGCCGTCGTATTTTGTTTATCATCGCGATTTGGAGTCACTACCTTCCTGTAAGTCGATAGTCCGGCTCGTTTTTTGGCTCGATGCATGGTTGTAGACGATACACCCAGCTTGTTTGCGGCATCTCGGAGAGAGAGGTTAGGGTTTCGCTTGAAACTACCGGCAACTCTCTTTGTCGTCTCAGCGGCTTCCGGTTTTCGATTTCCCCCCGATTCAGACTTCCTGGCTGTCGACAAATGTTCCCCAAACACTTTAATCACATTTGTAACGGTTGATTTGACAAATTTTAGCGATTTCGCCTGCTTGCGTGCGAGTAGCTCGGGTTTTCGCGATGCGCGAGCAAAATTTTGATACACTGCTCTTCTTCCTTGGACGGCATTTTGACAACTGAGGAGTGAATTTTAAGATCAAAATAGGAGCAACATTCTACACACACACACCTTCAAAATGAGGGGTGTTCAGGTTTTTTAAATACAAAATTGAAAGAAATACGTCAAGTTGATATTGACCAAATTTTGACCGTATCACCCTTTAGCCCGAATTTTTCCGGACCGGTTACGTGTTGAAAATTTTCTGGCAACCATTGTTGCCTTTTTTTTAAAGTTTGTTTTTTTACTTTGAAGTAGGTAAAATAATTTTTTTTACATAAGGAATCAAGTCACCCCATGGATCAAGTATTCTCATTCTCCCCTAATTTATAGAACATGAATGAGCCACTTAATAATTTCCATTCAATTTGAACAATGAACATGTTCTTTTTTTCGAACCACAGGAATGGCTGCCATTCACTGATTAAATGAGTTCAATTGTTTAAGAGGTATTTGCTTGAGAATGTAGTTTGGAGATCCTTCATGTAAACTGCAATTATTCGCATCATACGCATAAGCAACAATATCGTTTTTCAAACGCGTGGAGGCCGAGCCTTATTGCGAATGGATGCCAAAGGCCAGAAGAAAGAAGTAGGTACAGAATTCCGACCCGGGAAAAAGTGTAATTATTGTCGGCAAATCACAGCTTCTGCGTAAGAATTATGCTCCGGTTTATGATCCCTGAAAGGCTGAGACAGCGCGTATTGATTGTGTGGGAAAATATGAGAACTGAACCGGTAATCAACATTCCACAGGGGTTTTTTTTAACATAAGGTAATGGGCCCAGAACTTAAAGTGAAACACATTCGAAACCTTCATGAGAACCAAACATTTTTAAGCAGGACGATACAGTTCTAAAATTGTTATCAATTTGAGGAATAATTCAACAAATTAGTTTGAAATGCCCCCATGAACATGTCACATAGAAAGCTAGAAACCAATCACTTGAATCGATTCCGGCTATTTGCAACACGACTGGGATTGTGAGTTTAAGTGAAGATGAGATTGTTCCGATAGCATTAGTTAGCCGGAGATTTGTACGAATCATCTGATTCGGTCTGAAATCATTTGCCGGTATTCAGTTGAAGTCAACTTAACCAGCACTCAGATTGCAACCCCGCGAGAGGAGATAATTACAACGATTTGGTGCATTTGCCGCGCGCGCTAAATGGAGGTTTCCGCGCTCTTCGTTCCGGGATCCTCTGAATCACATCCCTACTTTAGTTCCACACTAAAGCTGGAAAGCCTGGTGACGTGTGCCTTCTATCTCTCAGCGGAACGACCCAAGCGGGATCGGTAATTGTGGCCTTTGAAGCTGTCGATAATGATATGTGCCCTGTGTGATTTGTGTAATGTCAATAATTAACTGACTGGCTGACTGGTTGGGTGTTTAGTTAGCTGGGAGATTCCTGACAATTCGGGCTTGGTTGGCAACCAGAATGAATGCACCGGGTCTAGGGAGGAGCTCAGAAGATGCTGACCGCTTCACGTGCGGTACCTCAATATCAGATAAAGCTTCATTGGAAGATTTCTGTACCTGCACATCGGTACGCTAAATTGAAGGTCGTATCCGGCGTCGGTCGAATTGCGAAATCGATTGACAGCCTAATTGAGATTATTTGTTCTTACAGTCTCAACGTAATGATGTCAGATGATCCAAATTAATTCATAGTCCTGGGTTTCTTACGATTTGTTTACAGATTTTCATGACGTCAAACATCATCAGAATTAAATGTAATCAAGTTCAAGGTGAATCTCACACTTTTCAGATATCTCGTTATAACAGCTTCATACATAATCAGCGTGGTTTTCCAGAATGAAACAAATTTCAATTCGTTTGAGTTTCCGGTCGACAGTTCCGAATCATCGTCAATGCTTCCTTACACCGTTTGATAACGCACCATAAGGTATTTCTAGTCAATTTTAGCTAGCCTAGATGCAGAGCAATGGATTTTCCAAATAACTGTGCACAAATTTTTCCCTTCTTTCGGCTTGCATGTTCATTGTTTTCAAAGTCGATTTGCGTAATGGGGATTTTTTTTTATTATCTGACGGGTTTGCGCCGGGGGTCTTCAGATTTTCCCCAAAATTGAAAATTTGGTTCATTTTTGCGACTTAAAAACACATGTATTTTTTCAGATTTCTAACATTTTTATTTTTTGAGTTAGCTTCGGTTAGATTTTTTTGTCAATAAAAAATAACCATTTTTCAAAGCTACATAACTCTGTTATTTTTCAACGGAAATTATAAAATAGCACATCAAAATGCATTGAAATTTTATCAGCTTTTCAAATAAAATAGCTGGAAAAAAATAAATAAAGACCTTCAACATGAAAAATTGTAAATAAACTTTAAATGGCGTCTAAAAGTACCGGCTGCACCACCGAATATTTTGAAAAAATACCATTGAATAGCTCAATTTATGATGCAACTTTCATCTGAAGCCACCAAAGTGGGCCATCAACTCCTTGAAGAGTTATGAAAGAAATAATGACAACAAATCTCTTTTTTTGCATCTAAAACAAACAATGGTCGAACAATTGCACTAACATATGGAGTGAGCGCGTACTTCTAACAACATGGAAATAAAAGAACTTTTCAAAGCAGGTAAAAAACACTACTTTTTGTGCTTTGTAGACTGCCCATACTCGCATAACAGTCCCATATGAATTTTCGACATTTTAGGTCAACATGGGGATTCAAAATAAAACACTAAAAAAGAGGTTTTGTTCTACAAATTTCGAAAAAAATATCAATTTGTGGCTGTCCTATATGAAATATACCCGAATAACAGTTCCATGAAATACCACGGATTTGGTTACTTTTCATTGATTTATTGCTTTGAATCATTTAAAACAAATTTAACTCACTTGATGTCGAATGATGCACACGAGTTTTCGAAGGCAGGTCTGAC
>NC_073693.1:292462334-292506334 GCF_029784155.1 Uranotaenia lowii | reverse complement strand
TTTTTTTTTTCAAGTTTATTTTTTATTTTTGATGAGTAATTCCCAGGTTCTGACCAAATTAGCCCGGATATTATCCGGATTTTGGTGAACAATTTTGTTAAATCAAATGCCCGGAGTTTGTTAGGTTTTCAGAAAAAATAGCCCGGATTGGTATGGCCCGGATAAGTGCTGAAAAAATGAAACAATGTTAAGGGGCTGTCCATTAATGATGTTACGCAAATTTATCCCCCCTCCCCCCTACGTCACATATTGTCACAAATTCCGTAACCCCCTTTTGTATTACGTCACGTTTTCCTAACCTCCCCCCCCCCCCCTGGAGTTAAATTTTCAACTCTCAGAAATTTGATTAAAAATGTTGCTTTTTTTAAATTCATCAGTTTTATTCAAAGAATTGAAAAAAAGGTTAACAACTTTTAACAAGCCTTCAATCATTGCTTAAAACACATTTCAATCATGAGTCCAAGGATTATGTTGATGACTTTTCATATCAACGACCAAATCTAGTCTATCCAACCATCCAAATCTAGTTCCTCTTTTTCAATTCATTCGCAACCCGATCAGAAGAGAAAAACTAAATTATATCAAGATGAGATATTTTGATATTCAATTTTTTCCTATCTGGACGAGTTATAATTTAGTACTCGTAGGATGTTAAAATATCTCAAATTATATCAAAAAGTCTTTGCAATCATAACTAGATCATATCAACCGTTGTTATAATTTAAACAAAATTATAACTCATCCAGATAGGAGATATAAACTAAAAATCTTATTGGATTTGTATGCAAAAAAAGATGGCGATAAAAAATGAGAAACGAACTTATCACTTTTCCATTCCCAACCCATCTCACCAGCTGCGTGTCCTTGCTTACTTCTCTACCTGTGCTTCTTAGAAATGGGTGTTTATTTTCGTACTGATTCTGCCTGGCTCGATCCCGGCTGCTTTTTTAGGGACGGCACGCAAAGATAGGCAGCCGTTTGGGTTCCATAGAATTGGCCAATGAGAATTCATATAAGTGTACCTGATGAATTGGAATTTTGATGGATCGGCCCAATCGGGATCGGACGGTTGGAATTCTCAAAGAGAATCGTGCGCACAGGAATCAGGCAGTCGTTTGTGTGGATTCAAACTGCACAATGGGAATTACGTTTACTTGAAGAATTGGAATCGGACTATTGGAATTTTAAAAGGGATGCGTGCGGCGGGCAGGCAGTCGACTTCGAGTGTCGTTCTGATGAATGGAATACATTGAAAGTTTACCTGAAGCATTGAAATGAGAATTAATGAATTGGAATAGATTTATCAGGGTTTGAGAAGAAATACTAGATGTACCTACTGAATTGAAGGTTTCGAAAATCCAATAGCAGCTTTTCAAGCAGGCAGATCGAAACAGAGAAAAACAACAGTCCCCAGTCTTTTCCTTTCGACTCATACTTCTAAATAAAAGTATACAGGTTGATTATAGTATCAGATTGATAATAAATAAATAAGCTTTGAAAATGTAAATGAAACGATGCCTCGAAAATTATCATTTTCATTCATTTAAATCATCGATAAATTTCATCTTGAAGCTTCCAAAAGTGCGTTTGAAAAAAATGTTTTAATCAAAAGTAGATATAACTCTGTTTTAGAAAAAAACATAAACAACAAATCTCATTTCAAAACTATAACTGAATCAGATATAAATATCTCGATGAGATAGGTTTGAGTAACGATTTTGATATGCTCTTCTGATCGGGAATCCAAATCTTCTCCACAGTTTAGAATAGCCAAGCAATCCTGTTCACATTTTGCTACAATTTAAGTGGGAAGGACTTTCCTGAGTGTTGCTTTGAAAGTGTTCTTGTAAACTTTCTTATGCTAATAAAATTTACCAAAAGTGATTACGTGAGTATTATTATTCATTAAATGAATGGTGCAAGTGTATTTTTATTGAATTTAGGATAAAATTATTTGTTATTGTTTTGCTGTGTTTTTTTTTTGTAATGATAAGTAATGTCACGCTCAAGCTGAGCCTCCCTCCCCCCCATGTCACAAATTGTCACAAAAATCAAAACCCCCTCTCCCCCCCTAACGCGTGACATCATTTATGGACGGCCCCTAAGCCATTTTTAAGTTACAAAACATTTACATCTATTGATTGTATTGACATCAAAATTCTCACGGAATGTAAACATTTCATACAGTTGAAAATAAAATTGATTAACATACAAATCTCGAGATAGGTTTTCTGTTTTGAATTATGTTACAAATCTACAAGTTTTTTTTATTTTCTACGTTTACTCAGTAATCTAAATAAAATTTAAAAAAAAATAAAATGGGATTCTATTTTTTTATCAATCATATCTTTAAAAAGTGTTTTTTTTTTTTAAATAGCTCTAGTGGAACTACTTATTTTTTTTTGTTGGGCTCACATGAAAGTCTATTCTCCATACTATAATTTTTGGACACCCGTATCACTGAACAAAACCAACAAAACAAAGTACGAACTTGCTATCAGAATTTCCAAATCTTTGTATTTTTTCCACATGCAATCGTATCAGAAATGATAACTTACGTCGTCTGAGTGGCGAATCGCAATTCCAACTATAGACTATAAATATCGTATAAAATGTCGTTTGAAGTCAGTTTAAATCGGATATGATAAAAAGCTCGCAATGTTTGTAAATTTTGGAATGATTTTGCTCCCGCGAGGGCTTCAAGTGAGAAAATTATCGTCAGTTTCTCTCTGCAACCAGCAGTGCATCAAGATGGATAAAAATCAAATATAAATTGAGTAACATTGACCAATGAGAGAACTGAAAAATATTGTCGCTGTCACAATCTTGCGCTCTCTTGCATTCTTCCGATAGGTACGAATAAGGTGTTTGATAACGCCCAATTGGTGTAGTTTTCATCGCTTTAGAAAGAAATTCAATTTATATATGTATATTGCCTCCACTTTGGTAGGTAAATGTTGTTTTTTCAACTTTTATGGATTGTTATATTTTTTTATTGAAGAAGACTTGATCCTTCATTAAAACTTTGGCAAAAATAAAAAAATCTAGAAATAAAAAGTCTATTGACTATGTTCAACCAAATTAGTTCTTATTCCTCAGTTTATAAGTGACAGACAAAAAAAAATCTAAAAGCTTGTCTACTACCCTATAGTCATTTCATAATTAAAGGCACAGTTTTCAAGTTTCAAAATAAAAGCACTTTTTTAGTCCTTTTCATCATGCAATTATTGGATTTATATTAGTTATGCGATAAGTATAAATAATTTCGAGCTAAGCAATGGTCTAGATCAGGGGTTTTCAGATCATTTGCTCGGCGGAGCACTTTTTAAAACCAAAAATTTTGGCGGAACATCTTCACTTTTTGAAAGAATGAACAACCCAAGTTTTGAAAACTTGATAGTATTTGTAGTTTAAATAAGATGTCTGGTTCCGCGTTTAGTCGGGATCGGAATTTTGTCTTCGTTGCGATATATGTGGAAAATCCAGACTCACATAGATAAGTTGTGGAAAACGGCAGAAGAATAAATTTTGCTTTATCGGACAAAATTTAAAATTTATTTTTCTGTTGACACCAATACTCCTCCAACGATTTTTTGGATACGAATCTTTCCTTAAGCTTTGAATCCGATGTAATATCTATCAAGCATTCATATTCTTGCGATGTTAGTGATTGTGGTTTCTTGATATAAAAATAGGCTATTCCACGCATTTGAAGTCTTCGATCTTTTTATTATTTTATGATATTCTTCGGGAAATTTCGCTGAAACTGTTCAACAAATCCTGCGATAGAACATTGTAATTGTATTAACGAAAAGTGTTGTGATTGTCATAATTCTTGGAAATTTTCGGATGATAACTTCAAGGTTATTTCTGATTGAATGCTTCTTAAATTCGGAAAGGTGTCCAGGTTGCGCTTTTTGAGCGATTCTGACCAAAATTTGTCATGATTTTGCCGTTTTAATCGAAGATTGTTATTCCTTTACCTTGCATTGAAAGACTGAAGTCATTCTTAATTCAAACAAGGCGATCTTCGGTATGAAATAGTAGCGTGGAATGTTGGCTAACCATCTCTTCACACAACGCCTTGAATAACCCTGAATTTTTCGGTCGAGCCTTAATAAAGTTGATTTTTTTTATGTTTTCGTCCAAGACTTCCTTCAAAGATGATGTTTCTTCATAGCGAGTGCATGTCGATGAAGGATGTAATGACTACTACCGCAACTTTTGGTCTTTTCTTTGGTCTTGGCAACGACTCCAACAGTATTTCCAACTATAGCTTTCGCACCGTCCATATATACATCTATGCAATTTCACCATGGAATATTGTTGTCCGTAACATAATCATCAATTATTTAGCTTGAATATTTCAGCCCCCGACGAGGAAGTTGGACAGTATACGAAAATTACTGAGTTCGGTATTTTATTTACCGAAATCCTAACATGTGTAAATCAGAGGGTTAGAAGCGACCATGAGGCAAAAAAGTAGGGCAAAATAGTAACTTTTAGGTAAAATTAGGGTGAAAATAGTGACCAGATCAAGTCGAAAACTAACTCAATAGTGATTCCAAAAATTCCTATTGATCGATTTTAGAAGGCTCTTGGCCCCACTTATAGAAAGGCATATGTTGGACAAAAAGCAACATTTGAACTCAATGAGTTGTTTGACGAAAAGTTTGAAGAATAGACTTGATGTTTAGTAAAGATTGGCTCAATATTGAAAAATAAATAAAGAAAGTCATGACGTAAAAATAGGATGATCCTCATAAAAAAGTGACAACACATTGATACAAGATTGAAAATAGCTCACAACAGTATGTTGACAGAAGACAGACAAAAGACTTACAGAAGCTTAGTAAAAAAAATATCGAAAGATTCTAGATATTCACACAAAAAAGGACAAAAATTTGACTAGAATGATCTTCTCCGCAGAATATAATTTGTTAATTCAAAACTAACTCAAAAAACATTTGTTAATAACAATGAAACATCAAGCAGAATAAAAAAAACCATTAAAAATTGAAAAGGTTTTATGAAGTTTTAGAATGCCTCGCAAACTTTAAAAAAAGCACCTATAGAGTAAAGTGGGGCAAGAGTACGCACTTAGTTGTGTACTTATTGTATTTCTTCAAAGAACAAAGTATCGATCATAGTAATTAGCCCAATTTAAAGAAAGGCTCTTTACCTTGATTGTATGACGCAAAAAGTTTTGATTATGTTTGTGAACATTGATAAAAAATCAAATTTTTCAAAAATTACCAAAGCGTACTCTTACCCCACCAGTGGGGCAAGAGTACGCATGAGGTGGGGCAAGAGTACGCATATAATAAGCTCATTGTATTCAATTCTGGTCCGGTGTAAGTGAGGTCTTGAATCATTATAATCGTTTGTTAAACAAAACAAAACCTTTATTTCATAAACAATAGCTAAAATAAAACAGTGATTTTATGGATAACGCTGTTCGCTTCAGCAAAGGCAAAGGCGAAGCGACGCAAATCACTGAAAGTCGAACCGTAAAAAGCACTGTGCAGCACTCTGCAGTGATTGACGAGATCCTCCGACTGCTGAGAAGTAAAAACTGAAGTGAATTGTCTATGGCTTTCAGCACCGAATCCCTGGTCGAGAAAAATGATTGTTATTCACAATTCAATACAAAAATATCTTCTGTTGATTACCTTCTTAAGGCGTTTACGCAAGGTTGATTCCGAAGACCCGAGGCTTTCAGCAATCCGGCGCTTCGATTTTCCGTCCTTCAACCGCTGCCTGGCGTTTTCCGGAGAGCAAATCTTCCGGCTAGTTTTCCTTTTGTAAGTCCTGATTATTGAAAACTTGATTATTCTTTGGGTTAGCTTTCAAAATGCTATCAAAAAGACGAAGGAAACCAATGCGTACTCTTGCCCCACCAAACCTGCGTACTCTTGCCCCCTACGTTCATTTGTGAAAAAAGCTAAAAGTGCTAAATATTCCGATCATATCCTGGCATGAGCGTTCCACAGATTTAATCTATATGAATTATGTGTCTTTTTTCACGTATGCAGATTTGAATAGCGAATTTCCACGAAGCGTGATAATGTTTCCAAAAACGCATAAAATTACATAAAAATTGGAAAAACTAAAACTTATCTCATTTCTCCGACGTGCGCGAACCAAACCACAAACAAAAACACATATGATCAGGTGACTCGATGACCTGTCAAACCGGTACAGTGTTGCTAGTTTCAGTGTTGTAGTTTACTGTAAAAACCTAGTGCGTACTCTTTACGCCTGCGTACTCTTGCCCCACTCTACTCTAATTTTTTTGGAAACATTTCAGAAGTTCCTCAGAATACTGTTGAAAAAATCATGAGCCAACCTCCTAAAAGGTGGAGAGATAACTGAAATATGTTTTGAAATCGTCAATTTATTCCAAGCTATCTTTTGAAGGATTTCCAAGTAACAATTCGTGTTTTTTAATGCACTCCAGTCCAACTATGAATTCAAATGCCTATAAATTTACAAACTTTGAAATAAATTAACGGATTTTTTCGATTCGATTAAGTCACTTTTCACAAGTTTATCTCACATTCAATTCAACCAAGAGCATTAATAAATAATGTTACCTGCCATGCTATGCCATTACTTTTTGCAATTTTGCACTCAGATGTGGTAAATATTAGTTTTCATAGGTTCAAGAAAGAAGGAAAAGAGAGGAAAAAAAAGGAACACGTCAAATCGACGTCATTCTTTGGGTAAACCTGATATAAATACTGACTACGTGTCTTGAAACGATCAACATAAAACGGAATTTTCAATAATTATAAAAAAAAGTTAGAAAATTAGCTCAGTTGTAAAGTAATTATTGGAAAATGTGACTTTAGTAACCAAATTTCAAAATAAGTAACATCTGTGTGACCAGTCTGAAAAAAGTGACCAAGTTACTAAAAAGTGACCAACCTCTAGCCCTGAAATCGTTAAACTGTTCGGTAATTTTTTCGGTAAAAAATAAACGAACATCGGTAAATCATCATTGGCTAAAATTTTCTCACCTTGAACCCCAAACGTCTAAATAGGTCTGTCGTATATTTTGAAATCCTGTTCCAAATTTGCATGAATTTGGAACAAAGGCGTATAACTGTTGGGAATTTTTAAATCGATAACTGTGCTAAAACAGCAATTTACGCCACCGGTTCCGGACGGACTGTTTTAGCGTGGTCGAATCCCGTGTTTTGCATACACCGTTGGGACAGTCCTTAGGATTTCGGTAAAAAAATTACCGAACTCGGAAATTTTCGTTTACTGTGTGGCAACGGTTTGCAAAGGAACAAATCTTCTTCGAAATATTCAGAACCTTGATAGCGAACAAATATCATCAGAATTGCTAGTCTTGCTATATCTGTGGATTCGTCAAGCTACATGTTGAATTTTGAAGTTCTCAATCGCTTTCAACATCTTTAGTCATGTCACAAATTCGCCGAGAAACCGCGTTGTCAGACACTTACCAAATACACTGTTTTGTTATCAACCATGATACGGACGACTGCTTGAATACAAGATTTGATTAAGTTTTCAGCAATAGTATGCGCTTCTCCAGCTTTTCCAATCGGAAGCTCGCCAAGTACGGCGCAAGATTCAGCCGCCAGTAAAAAAAAAGTAAACAAAATTAACTCGTTCGTACTATATGCCCTGTGCCCGTAATATATTTTTTTCTCATGTTTCGATAAAAACGAATCGATAAAAAAATATCAGAGTTTTTCAAAGTTGGTTTATGATTTTCGTTGCATACGTCGCGGAGCACTTTCAAAAGCGTCGCGGAGCACCAAGTGCTCCGCGGAGCACGATCTGAAAACCCCTGGTCTAGATGAATAAGAAGAAAAATATATATTTTAGGACTTTAGGGATCAATAAAATAGAATAATTATTTAAAAAATTTTCATGTTGGAAACATTTGACAGTGATAAAAATTGATCTTCAAGTCACATTTTGTTAAATTTTCCAACAAAGTGCAATAACACATTTCAGGCACATTTAAATGTGCATCATTTTTCTAGAACATATTATCTTTGTAAGTCATTCCGGTTTCGAGATGTACATATTTAAGGAATCAAGTCACCCCAAGGATCAAGTATTCTCATTCTCCTCTTATTTATAGAACAATAAATAATTTCCATTCAATTCCAACTTGTACATTTTTTTTTTTTCGAACCACAAGAATGGCGCCAATCACTGATTAAATGGGTTTAGTTGGTACTGTTTAAGAGGTATTTGCTTGAGAATGTTGTTTGGAGATCCTTCATGAATACTGCAATTATTCGCATCATACGCATAAGCAACATTATCGCTTTTCAAACGCGTGGAGGCCGAGCCTTATTGCGAATGGATGCCAAAGGCCAGAAGAAAGAAGTACAGAATTCCGACCCGGGAAAAAGTGTAATTATTGTCGGCAAATCACAGCTTCTGCGTAAGAATTATGTTCCGGTTTATGATCCCTGAAAGGCTGAGACAGCGCGTATTGATTGTGTGGGAAAATATGAGATCTGAACCGGCAATCAACATTCCAGAAGGGTTTTTTACATAAGGGATGGGCCAGGAACTTAAACTGAAACACATTCGAAACCTTCATGAGAACCAAACATTTTTAAGCAGGACGATACAGTTCTAAAATTGTTATCAATTTGATGAATAATTCAACAAATTAGTTTGAAATGCCCCCATGGACATGTCACATGGAAAGCTAGAAACCAATCACTTGAATCGATTCCGGCTATTAGCAACACGACTGGGATTGTGAGTTTAAGTGAAGATGAGATTGTTCCGATAGCATTAGTTAGCCGGAGATTGGTACGAATCATCTGATTCGGTCTGAAATCATTTGCCGGTATTCAGTTGAAGTCAACTCAACCAGCACTCAGATTGCAACCCCGCGAGAGGAGATAATTACAACGATTTGGTGCATTTGCCGCGCGCGCTAAATGGAGGTTTCCGCGCTCTTCGTTCCAGGATCCTCTGAATCACATCCCTACTTTAGTTCCACACTCAAACTGGAAAGCCTGGTGACGTGTGCCTTCTATCTCTCAGCGGAACGACCCAAGCGGGATCGGTAATTGTGGCCTTTGAAGCTGTCGATAATGATATGTGCCCTGTGTGATTTGTGTAATGTCAATAATTAACTGACTGGCTGACTGGTTGGGTGTTTAGTTAGCTGGGAGATTCCTGACAATTCGGGCTTGGTTGGCAACCAGAATGAATGCACCGGGTCTAGGGAGGAGCTCAGAAGATGCTGACCGCTTCACGTGCGGTACCTCAATATCAGATAAAGCTTCATTGGAAGATTTCTGTACCTGCACATCGGTACGCTAAATTGAAGGTCGTATCCGGCGTCGGTCGAATTGCGAAATCGATTGACAGCCTAATTGAGATTATTTGTTCTTACAGTCTCAACGTAATGATGTCAGATGATCCAAATTAATTCATAGTCCTGGGTTTCTTACGATTTGTTTACAGATTTTCATGACGTCAAACATCATCAGAATTAAATGTAATCAAATTCAAGGTGAATCTCACACTTTTCAGATATCTCGTTATAACAGCTTCATACATAATCAGCGTGGTTTTCCAGAATGAAACAAATTTCAATTCGTTTGAGTTTCCGGTCGACAGTTCCGAATCATCGTCAATGTTTCCTTACACCGTTTGATAACGCGCCATAAGGTATTTCTAGTCAATTTTAGCTAGCCTAGATGCAGAGCAATGGATTTTCCAAATAACTGTGCACAATTTTTTCCCTTCTTTCGGCTTGCATGTTCATTGTTTTCAAAGTCGATTTGCGGAATGTCAAAAATACATGCGTCAAGCTGACAAAATTTCCGTCACCCGAGACGAATCGCTACAATATAAGATATAATAAAGGGTTAAATAGTTTCCCTACTTTGGACCCATTAAGCGCTGGTTTATAAATAATCATGTTTTTCTCATGAATGGACGGGAATTTTATATCCTTCAGGAACTTCATTTATAAGTCATGATCTCATCTGCAAGTTTCAATGAAAATTTTTAACATGTGTTTCGCCGTTATTGAGAGATTTGCAAAAATATGGATGATTTAAATTTCCAACTTTGAACCTACTGTTCCTATTTTGATACTGGACCGGTTCCTTTCATTGGACCTAGAACTATATAATTTCTATATAGAGTTTGATTTTTCAAAAGTTAATAAACAAGTTTATTGAAAATGTAATCTTCAATCAATTACTATCATAAAATAGTATTACAGCTTTTCAATATAAAAAAAAAACTACAATTTCTGTTATGAATATCACAAACACTGTCAGCTCTATTAGCAGAACAATAGCTGAAACTTGATTGTGTTTACTTACTTGTAGTTTATTTGCGTAAAGCTGGCAAAAATATTAGATTTTTTTTTTCATTAGAATTAAATCAACGGATCATATGTAGATCCTAATGATAACTTAATAGTAATAACAATACAAGATAAAAATCAACACAGGTCTATACAGTTCTAGAAACAGTTCAAAAATTTCTCCGGAACAAGTTCCTCGAAACATCGAAGTCGAAATGCTCAAAAAAGCGATTCAACGTTTTCAATATGCCGATAAATGCGCTGTTCGCTACATAGTTGTTGAGACGAATAGGAACATAGAGCTGCAAAAGCTGGTTTCTCAATCCTCGGGGACGCACGCTGAGAGGAACGGCCTCCAACAAAACGGGACAGTCTACTCTGGACGTTAAGAGATCAGCAACAACTGGGGCGCACGTAGCGTTTCTGTGGGCTTGAAGCGTATCTAGGTCTATGAGGTGGCAGCGATTCTCATAACTTGGTAAACGGAACGGGTCTTGCCAGTTCAGATGGCGTGGGGCATACCGCATGAAGCGACGCTGGATAGCCTGGATTCGTTCAGCCCCATTCTGGTAGAAAGGGCACCAAACAGCTGAAGCATACTCGAGGATGGAACGAACTATACAGCAGTAAAGCCTTTTCAGGCAATACACGTCTTTGAAGTCTTTGGCCATGCGAAATAAGAATCCAAGGTTTCTGGATGCTTTGTCGACGATGTAGTTTGTGTGAGTCTTAAACTCCAGCCGTTGATCGAGAATAACGCCCAGATTGTTGATGTGGTCCACCTGAGAAATGATACCGTCTCCGAGAGCGTACTCCGCATAAAGAGGGTGTCGCTTTCGTGAAAATGACACGATCGAGCATTTTCTGCGATTCAGGGGCAGGCAATTCAAGTCACACCACTGAGCAAACACGACTGATGACGACTGGGACGACTGATGACGCTGGCTGGAAGCTGCGCGACTGAGTCGAGGGGCTCTGAGGTCTCCCAAGTGCCTAGGTCGTTGCGTTCCAGTGTAGAAACCCAACAAGTAGTGGATAATCCTCTCAAAACTGGTGAAGCGTTGCGATACAATCTCAAGGGAGCTGAGGTCTCATCGTCGTTATCAGCTGAAGTGTGAGCCAGGTGATTCCCACGATCCTCGAAGGCACTAGATGAGACTACCTCAAGGAAACTCCTGGTCCGATTGTGGACGTAGTTGGCTCTACATTCGGGTAGCCGGTTCCCCAACCGACCGGATGGGTTGAACAGATGGTACAGGAGTCAGAGGCCGCCGATTGTAGTTTTGTTCCAGTCATCGTTGAAGAAACCTGCGATATTCCGTCATTCCCGCGGCGACGCTTGAAGTTCGGTAATGGGAATGTTTGTGGAGTTCCATTCAATGGAGGAAAAGCGTACGAAGTTGTAGGTGCATTTTAAGTCAGAGCCATATCGTCGACTTTTTTGTACAGTAAGTCCAGCTGGTGAGTAAGCTTTTCGAGGACATTATCAGGGTAGTCGCTTTTTGCAGTAGGATTACCATCCGTTAGAGATCATCTATATAACGGCGAATGCATTGGCCGTTGAGTTCCGTACGACAAGGAGTACAAATAAAAATCACCTTACCCTGCGTAAACAGTTCCCTGTTGAGGCGGATATTAATTCCACAACACTGCTGACTAATGTAGAAAAAATTGCCACAAAAACAACATCCGATCGGCTCTAGGTCGTTAATCACCCATTGGCACTCTCCACACTGCTTTTTCTCCTTTGCATTGGTCATAACGTCGATACTGAGCAAATTTGAACAAATTCCAAAAGTCTTTCAGCAGCAATAGACGAAAACACAACTTCACATTGAATAACCTTGTCGAATAACGTACCGCTTTCGTACACCGTGCGAAGTAAAACACAACAAAAACAAACCGAAAAACGCAACGTGTCGCGCGAACGAAAAATGTTGTGGTAATTTTCGTGTCGGAAAAACGTTTTCCAGGGGAAACTCTGCTTCCCACTTGTTCGCGAGTGAGTGTTCTTCAGTGTAAACAGCACAAGGACGAATGAAACACAGAATCTCGACGAAAAAACGGTCAATAAAATTGAAGACGGTAAGTACACTTATCAGCGATGGCGCGACAACAAATTGGACCCCTGAATTTTTGGAAAAATAGATAGTATTCGTCACAGTGAAAGTAATTTTCTTTAAACTTTGGCTTGGACAGTAAAAAATCGTGATTTTTCCTTAACCACTCTTATTTCTCAGTACGTGCCCCACTGATTGAGCTGTCTGATTTACCACTGATGAGGAGGTACATTTTTAATAACGTTGAAAATTTTATCAGAAAGACTTTTAATGGCAAAAAACGGTAGGGCAGGGTTCAGGAAAAATAAGAGTTCATTGTGTGCATAGGAATATCTTTGTTCTATGCCAGCAAAATGAATTATTTCCAGTTTTCGGCATTTTAGGACTAAAGTAGGCTCTAGATCCAGATAGGAGCACTCCCCCTATCCTGTTCTAATGTCGTTACGTATAAGATAAAAAGAAGTGGCCCCAAATGAGAGCCTTGAGGAACACCTTAAGTGACTTTTATGAGATTCGACCCCTTTCTGCTAAATGTTATAATTTCTTGTCTGTTTCTTAAACACAATTCAAGCCATTTCAGAGGTCTTAATCAATTTAAAATTTTTGTAGCATGTAAAGTAACATTGGTTTACCAATACAATTTAGATTCATTCCTGGAAGAGGTTTTTACCGTTAAGTTTATTATTGTTTTTATAATGTGAATCAACTTTTGAGAGAAGTACATTTGAGTTATATCATTCATATCAGAGCTTTGACATAACGTTTTGAGCACATTTCAATCAATTCTCAAACTTTTACATGTAACGTAATTGTTTTTCAGCATATCAGTCATTATTTTCATGAAATAATGTTTTGATTGATCCTACGTTTCGATGCCGATTGGCATCTTCCTCAGGGAACTCTATGAATCTTATTGATTGATGATAATTCTAAATTATGTGTGTTAATCTTTTCTTCTACTAACAATCTATCGTTCTGCGTGAAATTTCTGTGCTTAAATGTGATGCTAATTTTTCATTTTTTCTCTTTTTTTATCGTCTCTATGATTTTGAACCAACTATGTAGAACATATGAATATTATTAATTGGTTTTAACCTACACTATTTTATAGGATACAAACTTTTGGATTTTCGTATGATTTTTCGTGATCGAACTTTTAAAGCGGTATAGTTTTGAAAATGGCTACCAGCATACTTGGGTCATAAGGATCTTGTTCGCGCCAAAAACAGCAGCGCGAGCCGAGCGCAATAACATCCTAATCAACCTAAAAACAGCATCAATTGATTTATCCGCGCCACACGCATCTGCAGTGATAATAGCTAGATAGCAGTGCGTGTGTGCAGCAATATGTTCATAATAGGTACCTATAGCTATAGCCAATACCGTAGGAAAAGGAATCGGCGATAATCGAACGAACTCGATCTGCTATTGTGAACGATAGGTAGAAAGTTGCTAGTCAGATGAGAACCAATAAATCACCCGTGTCGGTCGGTAGTTTTAAGATACAGTCCACTATTGTTCCTTTTTTGTTGTATTTTGAGCGCTCGTTTTGAATGGAATAAACATTCCCGTGATCGTATCACTTGTGTCGTGTTATCTATTAACGTTCGAATTCCCATACGTCTGGAAACTATCGCGGTGATTCCGAACCAGCGAGAATTTTGGGAATTGGCCCTAACAGATCTCTTATGGCCATTTTTTCAGAAATGCAAAATATAGTCTCTCTGCGGCATATGCCGCAAATAAGCTGGGTGTATTGTCTACAACCGTGCATTGAGCCAAAAAAAACGAGCCGGACTATCGACTTACAAGAAGGTAGTGACTCCAAATCGCGATGATAAACAAAATACAACGGCCAAAGCGCGATCCCGGAGGCTGTACACGACGATGCTGACGAAGTTTGACTGCGTGGTAATGGACGACGAAACCTACGTCAAAGCCGACTACAAGCAGCTTCCGGGACAGGAGTTTTATACGGAAAAAGGAAGGGGAAAGGTAGCAGATATTTTCAAGCATATGAAACTGTCAAAGTTCGCGAAGAAATATCTGGTTTGGCAAGCCATCTGTACCTGTGGCTTGAAAAGCAGCATTTTCATAGCTTCCGGGACTGTCAACCAAGAAATTTACGTGAAGTAGTGTTTGAATAAACGTCTGCTGCCTTTCCTGAAGAAACACGGTTGTTCCGTACTGTTTTGGCCGGATTTGGCATCTTGCCATTACGGTAAAAAGGCCATGGAGTGGTACGCCGCCAACAACGTGCAGGTGGTTCCCAAGGACAAGAACCCTCCCAACACGCTCGAGCTCCGCCCAATTTAGAAATACTGGGCTATTGTCAAGTGGAACCTACCCAAGCAACCAAAAGTTCGAATTACATTCCTCTATCAGGTTTGATCAGCTTAATCGAGTATGCTAATACAATTTCTTTTCAGCTCAATTTTTAAGTAGTTAAACGAACTTTAAAGTTGACAAAAAGTTCGCATAAATCGCCAAACAACTTCTAACCAGCTTCAAAATCCACTTTATCAGCAGCATAAAAAATCGAAAAAATTACTCTTTCGCTCATTAAATTGCCTTCTCAAGTCCGCTAATTCGATTCATATTAATCAACCATATTTGTAACTAACTCACATTACATTTAAAAAACGTGATCTTACCAAGCCTCGAACCCGAGCTCACCGCTTGAAAGTCGAAATCCATACTTGTTCCTCTATATGAACATCATGAGTAGGCAACGATTTTACTCGATGTGATGTTTTTCTTTAAAATGACTTTTAGGTTCTTAATTGCACTTAGTTCCCACTTTCAAGTCGTTAAAAAGTTCATCCGGAACTAAATGTGTACTTCACATTGTGTTTTTTGATGCAAACACGTGTTTAAGTTCTAAAAAAGTAGATTTAAGCCTTTAAATCGACTCCAAAGTTTCTTAAATGCGAAGTTGCTTTTGAACGCCCGTTGGAACTAATTAAAAACTTTCAAGTTTACAAAATAGTACAACAGAGATTTTAACGAACTATTGAGCTGTACAAAAAGACTTGCAACCCTTTGATAGCTACTTGATTTTGAAAAAAATGAGAAGTACGTAACTAGTAGATTGTTTTTCCTCATACAAACTTTAAAGTTCCCAAAATGTAGGAACAGAAACCAAAACAGTACTTTAAAGCTTTTTTGGAGTATTCGCTGAACTTGATAAAGAATGAAGTTCCATGGACCTCGAAAAAACATTTTGAACAGCAAAAAAGTTCCAAAGAACTTTTGTACAGCTATATATAAACTTATTAGTTCGTTCCTTAAGTGATATTCGAAGTTTTGGTTGCTTGGGTAAAGAAGATAAAAAAAAACTGCTAAGGACGAGCAGCAGTTCAACGCAAACTGGCTTTCTGCAGCGAAGAAGGTGGTCAAGATGGCTGTACTAAATCTGATGGCCGGGGTTAAGCGTAAGGCCCGGCAATTCGGATTTGAAAAAGCGGAAGCCTAACTGAATATTTTTCCTGAATTTTATACTAATTAAACTTGAACAAGAAATTAATTTGATTTTTTAAATAAACGATTTCACCGATTTACACGCGTATTCCCTTGACCAAATTTTGACTGTATCACCCTTTATACTACGTAAGATCTTTATGCCCACAAAGTTTCTTTAAATTCTGAGAGGATCATATCGTGTCGATTTGGGGTGAAATCCGTCTCTTGTAACATTTCCGGATTTTTAAGGAATTGTGTTATCTTATTTTGATCGCCGCTGGGATATATTCTCGCTTTTTATCAACATGGCGAGGGGCAAAAAACAGGGTTTACAAAAGGCCAGCTCACATTTTCACCAACTATTCAATTTCTTCTACCCAAAGCGCTCTAGCTTTTATCTTTCCACCTATCAATACTTTCATTTCAGTCTAGTTAAAAATTATTCTACTTTGAATTTCATAACTCGCCGAAATGTCAAAATTTAAATAAGAGCATTTTTAAGGAACGAAGATTTGTAGAGAAAGATCAGGATTGTTGTTACCTATCGATAAATCCTAGACATAATCTTTATTCCATACTTTGTTCAAATTATGATTAGCCTAACAAAATCTTGCTTGAACTAAAGTAACTCAAAACGAACCAAGTCGGCTCCTTAAGATTGGTTCAATACCCTGACCTAACCCATAAGCATCCAAAAACAGCCGCCGTCAGTCAGTCATTAATTTCGGGATTCCTCCAAAAATGGGCTCCGCGAATCACTCCATATGCTCGGATGGAATATTAATTTGCTACCACACGTGGTTCTGTTGATTGGTACATCAAAAAACGGTTCTCCATATATGGGGTCCAAGGGCAAAATAAGCGCTCCGAAGCCACTAATCATAGACGCACTCTTCCAGACGCTCTTACCGACTAACTGGTAAATGAAAGTGAAAATTGAACCTGAGGGGTATCCACCTATGAATGTATGCGCTGGAAGCTATGCGCCAATGATTTACAAGTTTCACTTCCTTCTTGAGAGATATTGGTATTTTAGTTAGAAGCTCTAAGTTTGAGGGATTGTCACGTGCATTAGCTTAAGTAGTTGCAACTTAAGACGATTTCCGGAAGACTCTGTTTTAGTAAAGTTTAATTATTGACATCAGAGCAATATTTTGCGACCTGGTACGATTCCGAAAGTGTAACTTCGTCCAATCTCTTTCAACGCTTTCATTCGGCGGTTGAAATATAGCACCAAGTTTGAACTCTGGGCTTCAAGCAATAATTTCCATCTTATCAGGACAAATTTCCAACGTAAAACAAATGTTCCGGGAACTTGAACGGTGAGCTTTCCACGAATACTTCATCATATGGTAACGTAAACAATCTTCCAAACCTTCAATGAGTGCTAACCGCAAAGTTTATCTTCACTTTTCTCACAATAAAATTTATGCAAACAAAGGGGTTGCTGTAATCTGCTTCTGTCGCGTCTCTCGGCGTACGCGCAAGTTAAGAATAATCTACCAGCTCTTTGCCCGAGACCAGAAGGACCCCATAAAGCTTCCAGTCGTTGGAATATATGTACATTAGACTGAGTCGATTTGGGGTCATTTTGGAATTTCTCAAACCCTGGGGTCTAAAAAGCTTCGTCTTGGTCCAAAACTCATCCATGATTTTTTGCAAAATTTTTAAGTAACGTTTACATGAGTAAATTTGAACTTTTAGGTTTGTATGGGAAAATTGAATATTTTGTACTGAAAAATCAACATAATTTTTGTTTCGTCTGTGAAACCGAGCCAGCTGATGGTTTTTGTGCCAATTTATAAAATTCCTAAAGGAAATTTTCCACTGAACAACTTTGTCGTAGACCGAAACTTCGTATCTTATTAGGAAAAAAAGTTATTAGTTGTCTAACAGGGGTATATATTTTCCCACTGATAAAAAATAAATTCAATTGACATCCCTGCAGGGTGCCTAGCGAGGTATTGCGTGACTTCTTTCCATGCAACATTTCGCGAGGCTCAAGCAGTGATGTCAATAGAATTTACTATCGATCAATGCGAAAAGACATACCCCTGTTAAACAGCTAATAACTTTTTTTCCTAATAGAATACGAAGTTACAGTCTTCGACAAAGTTGTTCAGCGGAAAATTTCCTGTAGGAATTTTATAAATTGGCACAAAAACCATCAGCTGGCTCGGTTCCACAGACGAAACAAAAATGTTGTCGATTTTTCAGTACAAAATATTCAATTTTCCCATACAAACCTATAAGTTCAAATTTACTCATGTAAACGTTACTTAAAAATTTTGCAAAAAATCATGGATGAGTTTTGGACCAAGACGAAGCTTTTTAGACCCCAGGGTTTGAGAAATTCCAAAATGACCCCAAATCGACTCAGTCTAATGTACATAGGAAGGTACGCGCCCGTTTAGCGATTTATTTATTTGGCGGGTTTATTTTCCATCGCTGCTGGCCGGGCTCAAGTGTGCATTGTGTTAATATTTTATCAGGAGTGTGCGGTTTCGTGGAGCTGATTTCGTTGTTTTTTCTCTTTTACCATTTTTGCCGGGAGATGGTGAAAAGTAAGGCTATCACACCTTGAATAACAACCTAGAACAGATTACAAAAATTTGTTTTTGTTTTGAAGTTATTAGACAATTTGTGTTGAAAAATGTTATGGGAAGCACCTTCCCCCAATATTAAAGTGGGATGGTACATTATATGTAATAAATAATCACAATAAACAATCACACACCCCAACCTCATAGCATAGCATAGCATAGCATAGCATAGCATAGGGTGACTACACACATCTTGCATTGGCTGATACACGAGGTACAACTGATAATCAAGAGCAACGCAAGATGCCAAAATGAGTATCTGGATTCAATATTCATTCCAAGTGCTCATTCTTGAAGATCAGTATGGTACCATGATGCACACCGTGACAAGTCAATGTAATCATAGAAGGGATTATCTGAAACAGCAAAAATAACTCTTTAGGTGCAGAGAACTCATACGACCCATAAAGCTGTTTCAGAAAGGAATGGAAGGGATGTTTTAGTGGGAAATCCTACATGGCAAATAGGATTGACAAAATATGTTTAAATATAATCAAAATAAAATGAAACAATCTAACCAAAGTCCATTGATAGGCGATGAGGGAAGGAGGCAGCGTGGGTTGATTTCTATTTGATGGTCCTGTTGCACTAATGATGATAATCCCTGCACCTTCCAGTCACTGTTGTTCGATAATCCAGCAAGTGCTTATGAATGATTTTTCGGGATTTGAGTGCTTCTTTTCTTCTGCTGATTTTTTTTAACACAATCGTCACTGCTATCCTTACACAGATTTCGAAAAAGAAACTTCTAAACAGATAACAATCACAATATATTCACGAAAACAAACGAGAAAATTTCGAGGTCCACAATCACACACCCCAACCTCATGAAAACAAATTGCCATAAAACTTTTATTTTAAGAGATAGATGATTGATCTCTTCGACAGAGTTTCATGAATTAGGCTGAAACAAATATATTTTTTTTTCTGAGAACGCTACACACGGTCGATTTGACCATTTTTAACAATTTCGCGAATTTTGAACCACGTCCGTTTTTTGACGTGAATGTCCAAAATTAATTTTCGTCTCGTGGCTTCCATCACATGTAACTTTTTCGATGAACCTGCCGATTCTCGAAACAAAACGAATTGTAATGAAATTTTCAGCACTGATAGAGGAAACACTCCAAAACAAAGTACTGTCAAAACATTCCGACAACTAAGATCGCTAAGAAATAATAAACAGTGAGCCACACTAAGATAATCCATGCTTTACGGTTCGTACGGTTCCTACGATTCGTACGGTTCTACCACTGACCATACTGACTGGACACTCGATTTCGTTTTCTGGATATTTTTTCCAATAGTACGCAGTGTCGATTCCAGAGTGCGCATCGATCGATTTGAAGAAATGCTATCCCAGTTAGGAAATGCCACCCAACTTTAAAAATAAAACAGGCAATTTGTACGATAAAATCGGGCTAAACAGGACCATTTTTCTTACAGGGCATTTTTTGTCAAATTTTTCAGGTTCGCCACCTGCCGTCGGTATTGCGAACCTAAAAAATCTGACAACAAAAAATTAGACAGAAAATGGTTGAATTTTTGTTCTAAGTGTTATGTCAGTGTGGTCAGTGGTTCTACTACGGATCCTATAGTTCGTACGGTTCTACTACGAATGCTACGGTTCGTACGGTTCCTACGGTTCTTCTATGGTCCTTACGGTTCATACTCTTCGTACGATTCCTACGGTTCGTACTGTTTGTACGGTTCGTACGAGTCGTACGGTTCTCCAACGGTTCGAACGGTTCTCCAAAAAGGTTCGAAAGGTTCCTACGGTTTTTTCCAGTTCCTACTGTTCGATCGGTTCCTACGGTTCCGAGGTTCGTACGGTTTGTACGGTTCCTACGGTTCGTACAATTTGATGGTTCTACTACGGTTCCTACAGTTCGTATGGTTTCTACTGCTTTACGGTTCTTATGGTTTCTAGGGTTCCTATGGTTCTCTTTTGGTTCGTACGATCTCTGCGATTCCTGTGGTTCGTACGGTTCCTACTTCTCGTACGGTCCCTACGGTTCGTACGGTTCCTATGGTTCGTGCGGTTCTCAAATGGTTCGAACGGTTCCTACCGTTTTCCAATGGTGCGTATGGTTCCTATGGTTTGTACGGTTCTATTACGGTTCCTACGGTTCCTCTACGGTCTGTACGGTTCATACGATTCGTACGGTTCCTATGGTTCTACTACGGTTTCTACGGTCCGTACGGTTCCTACGGTTCGTACGATTCCTACGGTTCGTACTGTTTGTACGGTTCTCCTACGGTTTGTACGATTCCTACGGTTCGTACTGTTTGTACGGTTCTACTACGGTTCCTACGGTTCTCCTATGGTGCGTACTGTCCCTATGGTTTGTACGGTTCTACTATGGTTCGTACGGTTTCAACGGCTTTACGGTACCTACGGTTCTTATAAAGTCCGTACGGTTCATTCTGTTCGTACGGTTCCTACGGTTCTACTACGGTTCGTACGATTCCTACGGTTCGTACTGATTGTACGGTTCGTACGAGTCGTACGGTTCTCCAACGGTTTGTACCGTTCTCCAAAGGTTCGAAAGGTTCCTACGGTTCCTTACAGTTCCTACTGTTCGATCGGTTCCTACGGTTCTCCACGATTCCTACGGTTCCAAGGTTCGTACGGTTTGTACGGTTCCTACGGTTCGTACGATTTGACGGTTCTACTACGGTTCCTACAGTTCGTACGGTTCCTACGGTTCTCCTATGGTGCGTACGGTTCCTATGGTTTGTACGGTTCTACTAAGGTTCGTATGGTTCCTACTGCTTTACAGTTCGTATGGTTTCTACGGTTCCTATGGTTCTCTTATGGTTCGTACGATTCCTACGGTTCCTGCGGTTCGTACGGTTCCTGCGGTTCGTACGGTTCCTGCTTCTCGTACGGTTCCAACGACTCCTACGGTTCCTATGGTTCGTACGGTTCCTACGGTTCTCCTATGGTGCGTATGATTCCTATGGTTTCTGCGGTTCTACTACGGTTCACCTGGTTCGTACGGTTCCTACTGCTTTACGGTTCCTACAGTTCATACCGTTCCTACGGTTCGTTCGGTTTCTACGGTTCCTATGGTTCTCCCATGGTTCGTTCCTGTGGTTCGTACGGTTCCTACTTCTCGTACGGTTCCAACGACTTCTACGGTTCGTACGGTTTCTACGGTTCCTTACGGTTCCTACTGTTCGATCGGTTTCTACGGTTCTCATACGATTCCTACGGTTTCAAGGTTCGTACGGTTTGTACGGTTCCTACGGTTCGTACGATTTGACGGTTCTACTACGGTTCATACGGTTCGTACGGTTCCTATTGTTCTCCTATGGTACGTACGATTCTTATGGTTTGTACGGTTCTGCTACGGTTCGAATACGATTCGTACAGTTCTTACGATTCCTACGGTTCGTACGGTTTCTATGGTTCTCCTATGGTTCGTACTGTTTCTACGGTTCCTACGGATCCTTACGATTCCTACTGTTTGATCGGTTCCTACGATTCGTATGAAACGGTACGATTTGTACAGTTCCTACGGTTCGCACGGTTCCTTCGGTTCTCCTACGGTCCGTACGATTCCTACGGTTTGACGGTTTCAACGGTTCCTACGGTTCCTACGGTTATCCTTGTGTACGTACGGTTCCTATGGTTTGTACGGTTCTAGAACGGTTCGCCTACGGCTCGTACGGTTCCTGTGGTTCTCCTGCGGTTCGCACGGTTCTTCCGGTTTTCACGGTTCCTACTGTTCGTACGGTTCGTATTATAGAACAATGTAGGCCTCAATCTTATCACAGATAGAAAATAATTTTCATATCTCAGAAACTTTATGAATCACCCTAAAATTATTTTGTCTAAGACATTAAATGCATCAAACTTAAGGGAAAGATGCAAATAATTGGTTCCCGCTAAATTTCATTTCTGGACCACTTTGCAGTGTGTTCAAATCTTCAAACGTTATGATTTTTTTTTTTTTAAGTTTATATATTTACAAGATGAAAGTCATCAAACCGCTGCTAAGTGAATCGATTCGACCTTTATCCATTTGAGTCCCGGTAGTTTCTCCCCTCTTTTTTTCCTACTGGTGCCATATGCTCCGAAGACTTATCGCACACTTTTGGCGTGTGATGCATTGTGTGTTGAGTTTGGACGTCCACATATTGTAGAACAGAACGAGCAGTAGGGTGGTGGCAACACCCATATCTGTCCCCCGTTTTCCTCGCTCAGCAGGATGGAGACCACCCCTTTACCTTACTAAGGACCAGGTGCTGCAAAAAGTCCAAAATGGCATAAACATATGCATGCGGTCACCAGGCGCAAGTTTCACACGTCCCGTTTCGTTGTCAGTTGTGGCACGTATTTAGCATACAATATATTTTGAATGGTATCGCAAATGTTCTTTTTTTTGCGTGTGTTTGTGTTTTGTTGACCCTCAACAGTGATTTTTATTTTTCGTTCCAAATTTACGCCAGATGGGTGATGTTAAGATTCTATGTTGAAACTACCGAGTTTCGTTTTATGAGTCATGATTTCGGTACTGGTTTCAGGTTCAAACGTCAAATAAATTTCTATGGAATCCTTTTTCAAAACTGAGAAGCTATTTATCAACAATTGAACAATTAATTCCTAAAAAAAATTCAAAAAAGAAAAATAAATTTCTATCCTCCATTACTATTGTATAGTGATCAGTTGATTAAAAATCGAAGGCAATTTCTGAGCTTGCGCAGAAAGTTCACACAGCACAAATCTCATCACATCATACACATGGTGAATATCCTCCCACGCCAATCTGCTGTGCCGCAATTCAGAATGACATAACAATTGAAGGTTGATTTTGTGTGTCTGCCAGCATATCTCAATCCTAGCCCTCGGTACAAGATTGGCCGTGTCAATAATTCCCAGCACACCCTCGCTTAAACTTGATCAAACTGGTGCGATTGTTATGTTGGCATCTTTCCTTACAATAATGCAGTGAATAGCGAAGGAAAAAAAACTACAACTCAAGGAGATGATCCGGAACTCACATGTTGACTGAAGCTTTTTCTCTCGTCCTCTTCAATAAGTCAGACATATCTCAAAACCTGGGGGGGCGGCTGATTCGAACTCAATTCCGAGATGAAATAGCACCTTATCAACCCGGATGCATCTCAAATGCGGGGGTGTGTTTGCTGAAGTGTAGCTCAATAATGTCTCCTCAATTGAAACATAAGAAGCAGCAAGATGAAAATAAAGCCAATTCACCACACTCACAATCCACGCTGGCTCAGAGTCAAGTTCCAGCACTTGTGTTTTCTACCTATCCGTATGGGATTTCGATGAAGGTGGCGCTCCTAAATATTTCAAAGAAGAGCTATCCTCCTTAGTTTTCAGGTGGTAACACGGCGCAGAATTACAATTGATTTTTTTAACAAATATTTTTTTCTAGCGAACATTTAACCTTAGATTTTTTTTGGCTTTCAAAAAAAACATCCTAGGAATAATGCAAAATTATTAAGAAACATGTTACCTCGTAAAACTGAGTGTTGTTAAAATTGTATTCATTTTTTCTCACCGTGTCCTGTCGATGTATGTTGAAATTTGATGACATTCGCCCACGTTGAAAATGGAACCAAACAAGATAAACAGTGAGTATGGCAGAAAATGATGCACAATGCCAATCAAAGAAGGTTAGGTGCAGCTGATTGTCGATTGTTGATTGCTAAAACCACTTTTGAGTTCGGGCGAGGTTTTAGCCAAGGTAAAAGTAAGAAATTACAGAACTCAACATATTCAAAATCTTTCAATAAGAAAATATTTAATTTTTTTTTATTATTTTTAAGATCACACATATTTTCAACAAAGAATAAACTAGCCAATGAAAATAAAGATTTGATAAATTTTATTTTCAAGCGAGTTGTAGGGTTCGTTGCTTGATAAGAATTGAAGTCTTCTGTTTAAAAAAGCAAATAAGGACTGTATTCGAAAAAATGCAACACTTTCATTTGTGAATAACTTTTGAACGGATGGATAAAAATTGATGAAATTTTCGGTGATACTACCTAGTTATGTAATTTTTGGGTTCGGTTCGATTCCCGGTATCGGTAAGAAAACTTTTGGGTTCGAATCCCATAAGTGGCCAACAGGTAAGATGTGTTTCCTCATATAAATGACTCGTTCTCCAAAAAAGACTCACACATACACAAAACACATTCATTACATGACAGTTCACACGAAGCCATGGTGTCGGGTGTGTGGTGATTTGCATTGAAGAATAGCCGAACTCATGATCTAAAGAATGCAATTTAGCGCATATTTACGTTGGTGAAACTGCGGTGAATCCGTGCACCCGTGGTAGATTATCTACATACATACATACATACATAAATGTTTTTATTGAATTTGGATTACGAATTTGAAAGATGTTTAATATCTAAAAAAAATGAGAGTTTTTAAATAAGAGCTCTGTAAAAATTGAAAACTTCTGGTGACAATGTGAGTAAATTGCCTCGATTGATTTTTCACAAGTGGATAAAGTAACTTCAAAGATATTTCAAACAATCTATCAAGTCGCTCACATGATTTTGGCAAATTACCTCAACAGAATTATCCAATTTAAATAGCATAAAAATAAATCAGATGCCTTTAAAAAAAAAATATTCACTGTTCAATACATTTCAGATATGATTAACATTTCGATTACCAAACAAAATAGGAATGCGCTTGGCCAATCAATTGAAACTTTTGTTCGACCGAGCGAGCACTTGTTGACAAAACGAAATCGCGACGCGTTCCCAAAACAGGACCCTAATTGGATTGTCATTCAATCTAATTCACTTCGGGTTTGTTTTGTTCCTCCACCACGAAGACCCCGAGCAGGTCCAATCAATCCACATTGCACAAGTCACAGTTCGTTGATAATCGCTTGGGAAAGGAATTTCCGAAACACCTTGGGGTCACCTTTGCCTCCAGATACACTTTACACTTCAATTCCGATAATGACTGGATGGTTTTGATGGTTTGGTTTTTTTTCTTTTTTTTTTCGAGACCACTTGCCTGGGTCAAGGTAATCACGTGGTCCCTTTTTTAAATTACCCCAATCCAAAACCAGTTTTCCATTTTTTTCGGTAAACTTTCGGAGCGAATGTTTGATAGCGTTGAGCAATTTCCACACCCACAATGTTGCAGTTCTCCGATTTCCCGAATGACGGATGATGACGATGGTTCTAAGTGGGGTTAAACTGAACCCGATGACCGGGCGGCTCTGAGACCGGTTTCAAGTGACCGTTCAGGTGGGTTGCAGAAGAAAAGTCAGCCTCGAGGGAACGCTGGCAGAGAGCAGAGGGTAGATAAATTGCGCCCAGGTTTCTCTAAATTGCAACTCGGGCAGATATCCAGAGCAAATCGTCCCGAAAAGTGAGCCCATATTGCACCGGACTTGATCCCGCCTCAGCCGCCGTCTGTGGTGGATCAGCACATTAAGGAGTGACCATCGCCCAGGCGTATTGCGTATACAGACCAGCCAGCGCCAGCCGAGGCCACACGTATTATTAAAATATCATCGGAAATTATTGTAACGCTATAACATTACTCAGAAAAATAATAAACGCCGCATTTATTCCGTCGGGATCCCGGAACGCTGGTTCGAAACAGGAGGGAAGGTGAAAATATTATCAAAAATTTATCTTCCTGGCAAAACGTAGCATTACCGGGACCAGTGGATGCGCGCTCTGGACGTTCCAGAATATCCAGATCCAGAGAGGACCTGATATTATGGGCCATTCATCACCCCGCAAAAGTGGACGAATGGAGGCATCAATCATCGCCGGACTTGGATGGCTTGGAGTTGAGCTGCGATTGAGGAATCGTCTGAGCGCTTCTAGGTCCGAGTTCGGATTCTCCGGATGAGAGGATGATTGAAAGTTGACCACGTGTTGTGCACTGACTCGTTATTCTACCGTTGGGCTCTGTTTAATATTGCTTCGAATTGAACAAGTGCATAGATTTTATATAGAATTTAATATAGAATTTAATATACAATAATATTTCTAACCAAAGGTCAACGCATTTTATACTAAAACATGCCAACTTATTTTGAAAAAAAAATCCAGTAACTGTTTTCTTACAAATTTATATATTTTAGATCAAGGTTGATTTCCAGATACGTTTACATTTTTAGAAATAGCTATAGAAATTTGACTTTTTCAAGTGAGATTTCTGGAATCAAAAGTAAGGTATTTATTTCTGTAAAGTTAAAAATTGAAACTATGAATATTTTGCCAAGCACTAGACAAAAACCTCCTATTGCCAGCTTTTCCCAAATATTTTGCACTCCATATATTTGATGTAAATCGATACTTGTAATACTTGCCAAAAAATAAACATTGCGATAGTTCCTCGATTTACATTTTGAACGGGGCCGTTAGGTTGAAGTTAGGATTTTGATTGAGTAACAAATTTCAAGTCAAAAATTGGAAAATCTTCTGGGACAGCTCGCAAAGTCAGCACAGATACAATTTTTTTAAATAAACTTTTGTTCAATAGATGGCTTAGGATAAACAATCTCATGAGAGGGTTTTAGAAACAACTGTTTATGTTTTTAAATTATGGAAGGTATTATATTACAAAAAAATGCTGAGAGCTTATGAAAAATTGCCAAAATTAAGTTAGTGGAACTTTCAATTATAGAAAGAAATCCTCGAAACTTCATTCATACAGAAAATAATTTATTGTTAACATGAATTGACAAACTACAAGAAAATTCAATAATATCTTGAATCGATTGTGTGGCTTTATCGACAGTAGGCGTTGCGGGCAGAATTATCAATTCAAAGCGTCTTGACAGCAGTAGGCCAGTTTCAAGCTGTAAATATATTTTAACTTTGAGAACTATTATGATTTCTAGATTAACAAATTGACTCATTGACCAATTGACAAATCACGCCCGAAAAATTTCTGTGATTGTGATTATGTGTGTTTGCTGTAACTGTATGTAGTAAGGTTAAATTACAATTGAACATTAGGTTTTAAACCTACTCATGCCAAGTAGAACTAGTTTCGTAGCTATGGAGCAAACAATTTAGTATTTTAATAAGTGAATAATTTATCCCAAATCTGGTCGGTTTGTAGTTATTTTTCTGCAACTGACCTTTTCCGTTTCAACAGAACTTTGCCGTAGTATACAAACTTTTAAATTCGATTAATTTATTTGAAAAAAGCTGTTTTTGAATTCATTTTAATTACTTAAACAAAACAAGTTGTGAAAAAAATACAAGTTCTTTTTTAACATCTTAGAAGGATTTTTTTAATAAAAACGTTTTAATTGAAAGCTTTAATTGAAATTGAAATTTAATTGAAAGCTCAAGGAACCATAAGCTTTTGTCAGATTTTTTCTATCACCTGTAGTTCTGATGATATATTTTGAAAATGAATGATGAACTAACAAACGAGAAAGAAAAAAAAGGTTCTGAGCAGGCTTGGCAAAAGTCATCGTCATGAGGCGTGAAGCTGTGACTGTGAAGCCTCTTGGTCCGTCAAACTCAATTGACTGTTCCTTAACGACCAGTCACTTCGTTTGCCAGTCATTCATTCCCCATTCATTTGAAGCTAAAATAATAACCTAGTCAAGCAATCGCATTCAAGCGACCGATGACGAAAAAGAAACGCATTTATTATTATTGTTGCTCCTGCCAGCAAGCCGAAGACGACGGAAGACAAACAAGAAAAGCATTTATTATTGTTGTTGCTCCTGCCAGCAAGCTCTTTTCAGTTTTTTATTGCTATTGTTGCTCTCTGCCAGCAAGTCGTCCAATTAGTTGTACCTGTCGTCAGCAGCCGATCGAAGTGTGAAGAGATTTGCCAGTCACTCTCAGGAGAAATTTTGACCATGTGTAGGAGCTTCGCCAGTCGATGATGGAGAAATGTTGATTGTTGTCGTGCTTTATCCGTCATGCGAGTTGTGAGGCTCCGTCAATTGAGAACAGTGCCAGTCGTTTGATGAAACAAAACTAGTCGGGTCAAGCGTGACGGGCGAAATTTACCATCACTGGTTCTGAGTTTGTTTAATATTCTCATTCAGTTGAGTGAAATTATTTTGATGATAGTTATGATGAATGATGAAATAAAGTTAAATTTTAGAAGGTTTTTTTAATCATTTACCAAATTTATTAAAGCCTACGATTTAATTTTTATTTTAAAAAATATTTTAAATTCAGATTGAATTTAAACTTTTTTTAGGAATTTACGTTTTTTGCTTAGCTTTTTTAATTTTTTTTTGCTGGATGAAGAACAGTAAACAAAAAGAAAACTTGTTTAACTTTTTTTGCATAAATCAAAATTACTCATGGTCTTGAGAAAAGTTTGACTATTGATTTAAAACTATTACTGTTCGCGCACACACGAAAATGAGTAGAATCGGAAATGCCTACTGCTGAGAACATATCGCTGCTGGGTTTTTGCGACGGATTGCCGGAAATTATAAGATTGTATCTTACGTTACATAATTGAAATAAATAATAATAATAATAATAATAAATAATTTTTAAAAGTGGATAATTGAACAATTAATAAAAGTGTACTTAACTGGAACAAACTGCGGCTATTCATCACCTGAAAGAAAGGAAATCTACCTGCTACATCAAAAAGGGTGAAACTTATCAGCTGCATCCGAAGAGGACATCCATCCAGGTTTAATCATTCTTCTGATCATGCTGAAAGGTACTTTTATTTGGTCCTTCGAACCGGATTCCCGTCGAACTCCGAGTATCTAGAACCTCTACACGATTTACAAAAGTCATCAGGAACACCTCTACTTTGCTGGATTCGGATTATTTCCTGCTGTAATAAAAATACAAAGCGATCTAATTGCCTCTTTAAGGTAATTATAATTCATTTAAACCTATCAGAGTGTCGTTTGTGCTTCGCTGGTTTTTAGATTTCCAGACATTCCGGCGTTGAAAATGGCTCCAGAGCGACGTATCAAGTCTCTGAAATTAAGGATTCGCAGCCTAGAGACTTCTTTCAACCTCATCAAGGTTTTCGTCAACAACTACGATGAAGACACACACTCAGTAGAAGTCCCTGTGCGGCTAGAGAATCTCGGTGTTCTGACGTACGTCTTTTTATTGACAGACTATTCCTAGACCCAAGCTGTGCTGGAAGCTTCCAATGTCGACGACATGGTAATCATCGAGCAGCAATTCAAGCAGCGATCACAGTACATCTAGAATACTTTAGAGTGAAGGGATTCTTGCTGGCCTAAATAAACATGCTTCGACTCCGTACTCTAATCCTGTTCAGTCTCATGAGCACTTTCCTGCTTCCTCCCAGATCCGCCTACCCGACGTGAAGTTCCCCGTGGTCACCCATTGTATTAGTGTCCAGTTTTCTCCAAAATGACTTCCGAAGACAAAGAAAAACTTGTGTGCCGTTTAAATTGTTTGCAATGTTTCAAAGTTTTGCCAAAATAGCGCAGATTCTGGAATGATTTTAATCTATTTAAAAGTTTCTTCAAAAACAAAATCTCAAAGAAAAACAAACTAATTGCATATTTGGATTAAGGGTACCCAAAACAGCTCTAAATTTCTTTGCACCTCGGAAAATATGAATTTTGGGGCCTTGTGTAATGAAAGTGGAATTGAGCATTTGGAAGAACAAGATACCAAATTAAAATTGAGGCTGAAAATAGATTTTTGAAGAATGATTCATAAACATTTGTATGACATAATCATTTTTTTATAATTATAGTGATTAGTAATCAACTAATGGATACAAGTTTTTAGATTTTTTGCTAATTCTGTGGACTATCTTGAGGAGTAGACATTTGTCAAATGGCAACCTACTTATTTATGTATAAAATAAGTATTCAGTTCAAATTCTAAACTTGTAAAGTTACATATCTTAATAAAACCCGCAACGTAAGGACGAGGTAGTATTTTTGTGTACAAAGTTTTAAGTTTCTTTACAAATGATTGATTGAATTTCAAATCTTAATTTACAATTAAAAATTAGACTCAAATCGTGAACGTCATATAGTGTCGAAAGATGAAATGGAAATGTTCTAGACCAAATTTTCTAACATGTTTACTAACACGTATTTTTAAACACCTTTTGGGAATTTGAGAACGATTAACTTCCCGTTGCTACGGTAATAAAATCTCCATGGGTGGGAGTTTAACCCCTAAAACCCAGTAAGATTACAGCTTTCATTAACCCTCCAAAGCTGTTCGGGTCAATATGACCCGAAGCGCACATTTCAAACATCTTTATCATCATTCCAATATACTGAAGAACTGGGAATTTTGACAGACCAAGTATGTTCTATGAAAATAATGATCAAATTAACGAAAAAAATTAAAATTTGAATTTTTAAAATCGGTTCATTGGGAAATGAAATACAGCTAAGCAAAGCCGAAATTGGATGTCGTTTTTTTTAACCCTCCAAAGCCGTTCGCTAAAAATCCGTTTCGGGGAAATTTGAACTGTAGTTTGATTTCGTTCTCCTGGCTGCAAATGTTAACCGATTTTGATGATATTATATTCATTGTCTAGGTAATTTATTCTAATTACTCAACATATCAAAATAAAGTTGATAAGTATTACCAGATTATCAGAAACTGTTCCAGAAAGTAAAAAGTCCGAAAAATCAATTTTATATTTAAAATGCTCATAACTTCTGACAGCTTTTCTGTATTTAACTGTTTTATTAATGTTTGAAATTGTCAAGAATCCATCTATCCAACAATGTATAGATATGTTGGGGTGCAATGAAAGTGTTGACCGCTAAGACTAATCTTCCGGTAGAAAAAAATCTTACTCTAAAAAAACGACATCCAATTTTGGCTTTGCTTAGCTGTATTTCATTTCCCAATGAACCGATTTTCAAAACTCAAATTTTAATTTTTTGGCGTTGATTTGATCATTATTTTCATAGAACATATGTACTTGGTCTGGGACAGTCTTCGTTGAGCTCTCTCCGGGAGCAGTTGGTTTTTTTCTTGCTACGTCGATAGTTGTTGTATGTAGTGACGTGTTGGGTAGCGGCGCGCGTGTTCTTTTTTCGAGGAAAAAGAAATTCAAATCGCATTGTACTACAATATGCGATTTTTTTGGGTTGAGTTCGGTTCTACCAAGGATCAGGGTGAACGGTGTAAATTCTTCGAAAAAGTTCAATATCTGTTGGAATGTCTTGCTCCAGGAAGGAAGAATGGTGTATGGAAATAAATTGTTTTTATACGGAGAAAGAGGAAAAATGAGTGATAGTGTGTTGCCGCTGGTAGAGAGGAATAAAGAAAGTTTTTGATTGAATGGATTCTAGAGGTTTGTGAAGGGAAAGTGGATGTTTTGAAGTGGTGAAAAATATAAAAAGGTAGAATTCTGAACTAATAAGCGTGTATCAACATGTTTCCTAAGGAGGCGCCGGCGAGAGAGACAGCTGGATTCGGTGAAAATTTCCAATTATATCTTCTTGCTTGTCTGTTTCGATGTTTGCTTTATTGCAGCGAAAGATTTTTTTAGGCATGGAGCATAACATCACCTATTCAAAATTTAAAAGCTATTTAAATGCACTTTTGTAGATCAGATCTAAATTGTCAATCCTCAAATGAAATTTCATTCGTTTTTAATGATCAACTTTTAATCAGTTTGGTTACATAGAGTAAAGTTATCTCAATATATAGTCAATTTTGCATTCCACTGTATTGTATCATACACAATCATTTTCATCTGATTATTAATTGTTTTACCTACTTTAGTAATTTCCCTTTAGAGAGTATATTCCATTTTAAAATCAGAAATGGTAAGAAAGATTACAGAGAGTAGGTTGCTGCTGATGGTATTGATATCTTTTCCTTTTGGAACGTTTTCAGTTTTCGGTGCTAGCGACGGGTTTGGATTTTATCGCAGCAATCGCTGACTTTTTAAATTTGCCATCGGTTAGCGTAAACTTTTTCGTTAAGTTTCATTCGGAGTTTGCTCAGATGCATTTTCGTGAACCTACAGGTGCGAGGTGCGAGGTAACATAAAGTGAATGATTTTGATGATGAATGATATTAAAATGTACCTACATATCTTCAAATGTAGGATTCCAGAAGAATATTCCGTAACCGCTGTCATAAACATGAGTATATTTATCTTACCTTTGTTTGTACTTTACTTAGTTGGATTATTTTTTCGCATTGTTCAGTCAATTTTAAAGAATGTTGCTGCAATGATTACTCGTGTCTGATATAAAGTAGTCAAAATTAAGCGCAGTAATCATCCAATCAAGTCCAGATATTTATGATCATAAATTTGAACTGAAACTTTTTAAAACACATATTTTGTATAAAAAAAAAATTTTTTTTTCATGTAGTATTTATTCCGTGTTCTAAGCGACACCAGATAATTGATAATTGTACAAAACTAACTTGAACTCAAGAATTGAAATGGTTGAAAAAAAATTAATATCTTTCTGTTAAACGATGAACGGGAATCACATTTCGTTATATCTGATCTTTCAGCAAAACAGAGGCACATAATGAATATTATTCTGGATTCGGTCCAGTTTAAAAAAAAATAGTAGATAATTTTGAAAATGGAGCTTAAAAGTAGTAAAGCGATTAATAAATTAACATATTTAATTTTCGAATGCTTCAAAAACAGCTGTTAAGCTGTTTTTTTAATGTATGTGAAATATTTAACAAAAAAAATTTTCATTTACATGAATCTTCTTTGAACTAGTTTATGAATTACATAAAATTTACCGGAAAAAGGGTTAAACTAGTTATTCACGTTTAGAGTAACGTCACAGAAAGTATTTGTGTGAAATATGTGAATGTAAGGTTTCAATTTCATCTCTTAAAAAAATTGAAATCATTGTTTTTTTGTAGTTCTAGATTTTTTTTGCATGGTTCGGTGATGATTTGTAATAATATAAAAATTATTTATTTTAGATCAGGTGGAAATAAGTATGGATATAGGTAAGCTTCAAGTGTCTTGAGGTAAGACTGGTAAGAAGGTACGATTATTTCACTATATGTTCAATTATTGCATTTATAGAATATATTATATAAGAACGTACAAACAGTTGCCAGCTGGGCAGGTATCTACACGTATGCGGAATACCTGTCGTAGATTCTTAACCCTAAATATGTTATGAATTTTATACGGTTGCGAAACTGTTTGCTCGTTCTACAAATAAGACATACACCTACACGAAACATTTTCATTTCATGACAGTTCACACGAAGCCATGGTGTCGGGTATGTGATGATTTGCATTGAAGATTGGCCGAACTAAAAATCTAAAGGATGCAAGTTAGCGCATACGTTGGCGAAACTGCGGTGAATCCGTGCACCCATGGTGGATTATCTACATACATACATACATACAGAACATATGTACTTGGTCTGTCAAAATTACCAGTTCATCAGTATATTGGAATGAACATAAAGATGTTTGAAATGTGCGCTTCGGGTCATATTGACCCGAACGGCTTTGGAGGGTTTTTTTCTACCGGAGGATCTGAGAGAGCGGTAAAAATATTCACTGAACTCCAATATATCTATAATTGTCAGATAGATGGATTCTTGACGATTTCAAACATCAATGAAACACTTAAATACAGAAAAGCTGTCAGAAGTTATGATTATTTTAAAAATAAAATTCATTTTTCGAACTTTTTACTTTCTGAACCAGTTTCTGATAATCTGGTAATACATATCGATTTTATAAATGTTGAGTAATAAGAATAAATTACCTACACAATGAATATAATATCATCAAAATCTGTTAACATTCACAGCCAGGCAGGGCCGGATTAAGCCATCGGGGGGCCCGGGGCAAGTTTTCAAGGGGGGGCCCTATAATTCGATTTTTTTTCAAATGCTACCCAGAAAATACAAAAGCTTTTAAACGTGTTAATAAACTGGAGATGAGTTCAGTATACTATCTTCAAATAGCCATGTTGTCTGCGTAGAAAATAATTTCTAGTATCTTCAAAAAAAATTGTTAATCAATCACGTGCAAACATTCCGGAAGAGTTTAGAAATTTCTTAGAAAAGATAACTCTAATTTAAGCTGTAAAATGCTAAATTTAATTCTTTTTTTTTTTTTTAAACTTTATCACACCCTAAAATTCTCTAATTTGAAAAAATGACCGGGTAGATATTTTAAATGATTTTCATACAATCGTTGATCGTTTGGTTTGTGCTAATTCGAGAAATATTTACCTAGTGACAATCTTGAAGGTTCGAAACATAGAAAACAAAAATTTAAAAAAATATACAAAATAACTAAATCCATATTCCACAGAGATACAGATATATGAGTTTAAGAATTCAATACTTTAAATCACGTTATATTCAGAACCAAAATTCAGTGTCCCAAATCTAAATCATAATTTCAAATCGAGTTTTAAGAAACAAAACATGAATTCAATTTAAAAAAATAGATACAAAGTTACAATCAGAGCAAAAGCAGAAACTGCACCAAACGTGAATTTCAATTTAACGTCTTTGAAACGCAAAAATATCTTTTCATTAAATGTTTTTGAATATGAATCTCATCAGATAATTTTTTTTTATCAAACTGTTATTCTAAATGTGACGAAAGTTTCATTCGATGTCCTCAAAGCCAAAGGGGTATTAGTGCAAAAATGATCGGTTGAAAAAAATTGAGAATAAAGATTAAATGTTTAAAACACAAAATCAGTTATCATTGAAAAAAATCAGATACGGAATCCAAATGAGTTTAGTACTCTCAAACAGGGGTGAGCAACCTTTTGAATCAACGGGCCAATTTAAATTTGAAATCTTGCCGACGGGCCGCACTTAAAATAATTTTTTTATGACAATTATCAGAGCTTCACATCATTTTTCAAAACTACAAAATTTGGCGAATACAAATCGGAAAAAGGAAACATAAAACGAATTCACGTGTTCAAAAACAGTAATTCAACAAGGCTTTATAGATAGGTACCCGATATTGAAAAGGAACCCTGCTAAATCTTTGTCATTTTTAAATTCTCTCAATTTTTTAATAGAACCTTTTGGCGAACATTCGTTCTCACAACATTCTTGTTTAAACCGAAGATACTATTCATCATCACTTCCATTTACAAATCTTCTGGAGATTATCACAGTGATAACTAAGAGTGTGATAAATATATTTTTAAATGAATCACAGTATTCTTAGCGTTGGACGTTGAATCGTTATTTGACTTTCTGTGGTTTTTTTCCACAATAAAAAATTGTCCTCAAAGCCTAGATTCTTTTTTTCTACAAACGTTAAAAACCCTGTTTTTAAATTGAAGTCCTGTATTGGATCATTGCATTCAGATGTTGAGCAAGGTTGTCGAAATCACAGAAAAATGTTTAACTCTAAATATTTTTAAGCAACTATCTTCAAAAGTACATTCTTGATTTTAGAATTTTTATCCACATTTTTATCATTTTTTATCTTATTTAAATATTATTGCGATAGGATTTCCAAAGCTATATTGTGACTCTGGTAATGTGGATGGCGAATTATAAGTGAAATAACTCATTTTATTGATGTTTGTGATAAATTTTCAATCAAATTTCTGAAAAAAGCTTCACAGATAATCGTCAAAGTTATTTTTGTGGGTAACTTTGATGCCGGCTGATTCATCTTGATAAACTATCTAAAAATCGTTCACCCAGGCTTTATTATTCAATTTACGTAATTTTTGTCAATATTCAGAAATTAAAAATATATCACAAGTTTTTGGTTTAATTATTCAGCCAGTATTTGAATGCTAACAAAACAAGCTTTTTTCCGAATTGGATAGAATGATTTAAAAAAAAAATTATCTGCTGAACATATTTTTTATCATTTAACTTTGTTTTGTAATGACTTCACTAAACGGGCTTCGAAATTCCTTTGATCATGTGAAGGTTCCTATTTTTGGCTGTTCTTCCGACTCACTTTAATGGATTTTGGTCTCAAAGTGGTAGGAGTAAGATAATAAGGAAAAAAGGATACTGAATAAAAAACACTCCAATATTACGTTATGCCAATATATAATATTGCATTTAAGCCTAGTATAGAACATAAAGAACGCTTAAAATGCCAGAAAAAAGTAAACAATCAGAAATTTTCCTAACTATCCATTGTATAAAAGAGTTAAGGCATAAACATTTGAAAAAAGCTTCGCGGGCCGCACCAAAGGGTCTCGCGGGCCGCGGGTTGCTCACCCCTGCTCTAAAATAAGGTTGCCCGGTTTTATCCGGGTTTGCCCGGATATTTAACACAATTTTTTTTTTTTAACTGCGACCCAGAGATGGGTCTTGACTCAAACATACAGTCAGCGAAACTTTTTTTTGTAGAGAAATGAATCAAACTGTGTTAGATGAAATATCAGGGACTAGATAAGAGAAAATCGATGTTGAAAAACATGCGAAAAAATTCGCCTTGTCTCCCGGTAGGACTTGAACCCACATCTTGCGCCTCTTCGGGGCCCATGTATTAACATTCTACTACAGGAGACCAACCTGGCGTATGAATATTATACTGGTTGAGTGTCGATGTCTATCGGAATGTAGTAGAATGTTAATACATGGGCCCCGGAGAGGCGCAAGATGTGGGTTCAAGTCCTACCGGGAGACAAGACGATTTTTTTTCGCATGTTTTTCAACATCGATTTTCTCTTATCTAGTCCCTGAAATTTCATCTAACACAGTTGGATTCATTTCTCTACAAAAATGTTTCGCTGACTGAATGTTTGAGTCAAGACCCATCTCTGGGTCGCAGTTTAAAAATAGAAATAAGGTGGTGCCAAACACCGAAATTGGCTGGATATCCAAATACGGCAAACGCATCATTTCTCATCATAACTGACAACCCGTGCAGGATATGAGAAGGCAATGCAAATCTTGCCGTGCTTAAAAATGTCCAAACTTGATTCCAACTACCGTAAGATGAAAATGATGGGAATAGAAATAGACCAAGAAAACTGATTATGATCACATGGGAGAACTATTCCCTTCATTCCGATAGACATCGACACTCAACCAGTATAATATTCATACGCCAGGTTGGTCTCCTGTAGTAGAATGTTAATACATGGGCCCCGGAGAGGCGCAAGATGTGGGTTCAAGTCCTACCGGGAGACAAGGCGAATTTTTTTCGCATGTTTTTCAACATCGATTTTCTCTTATCTAGTCCCTGAAATTTCATCTAACACAGTTGGATTCATTTCTCTACAAAAAAAAAATTAACACAAAATTTGACAAAAGTCCGGTCCGGGCCGATTGTTCGGATTTCATTGAAAAAAGGCCGGATTTTGCCCGGATTTATTCATATTATTTGCCAAAACAAACAGAGAAAATCATATTGTGTTGTGTTGTTCCCAAACGGAATTTTTCGAGCAAGTTTTATAAAATTAATTATGAAAAGTTTTTATTTGAAAGCTTAAAATACGATTTAGAAATTGCTGATGAAAAAAAATCTTTTTTTTTCTCGATTTGTGTTGAGTATTTCCTGGGATTTAATCAATTTTGCCCAGATATTGCCCGGATTTTTGGTCAACATTTTGATATCAAATGTCCGGATTTCGCCAGGTTTTTAGCTAAAATAGACTGGATTTGTTCGGCCCAGGTACGTGCTGAAAAAATTCTGGCAGCCTTACTCTAAACAAAGATCCTGAATTTTAAAAATTCAGAAAAAATGATGAAACTGAACTTCAGTAACTGAAGAAACAACACAAGACTTGAAAATCCCAATGAATTGAATCTGGATAAAAATCATAGAAATATTCATATTAAGAAAATCATTCAATCCTTTTAATGATAATTTGAGAATGATCATTTGGAAAATGATCTGCTGAATTCAGGATATTCACTTCAGTAGATGATCAAATTTTGGTTAAATCAGTTGAAAATGTTCCATCCAGTGCAAATTTCAAGTCTAGGGCAGAAATTGGTAGGCAAATTCAATAAATGAACCCTGTACTGTCAATTGGTCCAATTTAAGCAACTACAGTTTTTTTTTAAGATTTTACTTTCAAAAATAGGGAGAGAAAAGGGTTAGGAAATTATAAACCAATGAAAATTTCAATAATAATGGTTGAAAGGTGAAAAGTTATTATAATACGCGGTATTAACCCGGATACTGCCCGGGTAAAATTCTGAAATGTTTATCATAAAGCGAAAAAGCTGCTATTTAACTGCAGGAAACCATAACTTGTAAACTTAACGTAACAACAAACATTATTTTTGTGCAAGACGTTTGAATGTAATGAAAATGAAGAGATGTTTTTTTTTTATTTTACCTATTCTGTACAGAATACCGTAACTGATATGTTTCGATAAAAATTGAAAACTTTAGGTGTTGCCTCATATTCTTCTTAATTTTTTTTCGAATTTGGTTTTGTCTAGAAGATTTTGATATTCTCAGCTCGCAAAATGTGGGAGAGCTTCTTCACTGCTTACTCTAGGGGGCCCCTTAACTTTTTAAGACAAAAACTTATCTACATATTTTTTCACGTGGGCTCTTTAGTTTTTATATTTCAAGTTTTCATTCCGATTTTCTAGTTTTGATTTCTTTTCATGGATTTGTGGTAGTATGAATAAAGTAATGTTAAAACTTTTTTTTCCCTCGGGGGGCCCCCCTGAGCCGGGGGGCCCGGGGCAATTGCCTCTTTTGCCCCCCCTTTAATCCGGCCTTGCAGCCAGGAGAACGAAATTAAACTACAACTCAAATTTCCCCGAGATGGATATTTAGCGAACGGCTTCGGAAGGTTAATTTCATGGAATGTTTATGCCAAGGTTATATAAATCAACAAACTCATTAGCTATGCAAAGCAGTACATTCTTTCTACGGTTTAACAGCTTTTAAATAAGCAGTCAAAAATACCAAAATTGAAAAAAAAATATTAAGATGATTATTTGTATAACACCGATTATTAATTTTGTGGTACAAGTTAGGTTTATTCACATGAAATGTACTGCGGAAATTATGAAACATTTTCATTCAAAGTTAAATTTTTTTTTGAATTTTTCGAACATTTCTATTGATTTTGAACGATCAATTTTGTTTTCCAAAAAAGTTATGGGATGTTTTAAAATGCAGAAATTTCTTATTGACCATACTTTGTTATCTTTGCGCACAAGATATGACAGAATCCGTATTTTTAAAGAAAAACTCTGAATTTTAACTTCTGTTACAATAGTTTCACAAGTTCATTGGTAAGATTTCCGTACGCTGATGACAACAAATTAGTACCAAAAGTTCCTTTTATTCAGTTCCGCTCCGATCGTCGAAATGTGTACACCAAGACCTCGCTGTTTCGTGTAACTTCCCGCAAACATGCGCCCGGCAGCGGTGTGACATTGGACCGTGGCGTGCGCGCCTAAGCTTTAAAGGTTACCCTCAAATGTTCGACCTATCCCGGGACTTGTAAATCAATGATGCTAGAAACTGAAACAGGATCTACAGGCAAAGTCTGTCCGAAACACTTCGCGTGCTGAACTTTTACTACGCTCTTCTCCCGCATCGACTTTGACTAGTTAGTCGCGGGGAAAAGTTCTAGTCATCGCCTCGTCGTCGTCGGCTCATATCAGTCGACGATCAGAAGGTGTGCGCGCCTTGTACCACACAGATGTCGCCGGAGATGTCAATGTGGCGGACTGTCTCTCGATGTTGTCGTCGGCGGAGACTCGTCTTGTAGCTACAGCCGGGAGATTTATACAAATGTCAACACTGTCAACGTCCCTTTGAATAAGTAAGTTCCAATCCAAAATGCGGGACCGGACCGATATGTGTGCGATTTTCCATTCAAATTAATTTCCTACGGTGCTTAACCCTTGGACTGCCCCGAGCGACACTGGCTCATTGAAGCATCCTCAGATTGCCAATCTGATCTGGACCTTTAAAGGTTCCGTCAATTTCAATGCGAGCCACAAACAAAGTGACGATTGGGTAGGGAAAAAATCCACACCAAAAGGAGTTAAGATTTCAATTAAGGGCTTCCAAATGGCCCATTGCGCTACTGGCTAGAGTGTAGTTCAGTTGGGTGTATTCAGTCTACGGTTAGCTACGTGTGACGGAAAAGGTCACACACATATCTGGCCTAAATCAGCAGTTGACGTCTAACTCTTTGTTGGAATGTTGAACGACTCGGCAATCGAGAGGATTGCCCCCCCGGACTGATTCAAGAGCCTTACATGGAAGGCGCTGTTCCCGAGAGTTCAGTGATTTGGGCTAGCGATATTGAGCTGAACAGCTTCAAAACCGTACTGTTTTCTGAATTATAAAACACGAAAAATAAGATTAAAAAATTGGAACTTTAATCTGAAAATTCTCTCATATCAACGCTGTGCCGCATGACAGCCTTACGTTCTTAGCTAGTAGATTAATTAAAGCAATGAATCAAACTTAGTAAACTTGAATGTGGTATGCCGCGGCACATGTTTTTATAAGAAAATAGTATATCGGCCTATATTTCACCAAACTAATTTATACCCGATTGAATTCATATTCAACACAGTTCGGGTTTCCCTCGAAACCTTTAAACGATCTTTCGCGTGAAAAAATGTTTATTATCGCTCATTAATTTCAATTAACAATGTGGCGAAGCGAATCGGCAAAAAGGGTCAGTTGAAAACCACCCTGTACCTACTTCTGGTATCTTATCTTGAAGTACCGCTCTCCACGCGCTCTTTCTGCCATTTACAGATAGAAATAATGTTGACGATAAAATATCTGGAACTAGCTTGACTCTAAGTACACAGTTTGAATGTGATACAAATAGTGTTCGTTCATAAAGTATCACCGGTCCACATTAATCCCACTCAAAATCGTTTGTGAGATTCGAACCACACCAGTCGGCGGCCGAAGGAAAGAACTAGGTGATTGCTTTGCAGTGCCAATTTTAATAGGTACTAAGATGCTGACCTATCAGAAATATAAGAGCACCAAGGCCGTGCAAAGGAGAGGGAGGGGGGATTTTAGGGATTTAATCCTCTCCCATGTATCGTGATTTTACGAATCTCAATTCTGAGATTCACTTAGACACGTCTGTCGCTCACAAGAATAGATCAATGACTAACTTTGTTATGCTTGTTTGCCTGGGGTTGCCAAAATAGCAAACGTTGCCATATACATTTATTTTATTTTATTAATCTTCAGTGTTACCGAATACAACTATTTTTTTATTTTTTTATTAAATTTTATTTATTTTCCGCATATCCCTCATCCCTTCCCTACATTCCTTCTCACCTCTATTCTCAATTAAAACTTTTTTCGCGTTGACTTTTGTTTTTTCCTCAAGAACAAAATTTTATTTACCAAACATCGTTTATTTTTATTCCATATTTCACATCTTTATTCTCCATCCTACAAATTTTATTTAATTCCTCCTTGTTCTTCATCTCATTTCTACATTCCTTTCAACTCTATTCTCAATAGAATTTTTAATTTACAGACTTTTGTTTTTCTAAAATACAACATTTTATATCCTAAATATCCCTCATCTCAATTCTACATTCCATGCAAAAGCTTTTCAAATCTTAATAATTTGTTTTTATTTTCTGCATATTCTCCATCCCATCCGAAAATATTCTTCACAAAAGCTTTCCCAATTTGGGATTTTCCTGTCGCTTTGCTTTTATTCACCAGAGCCAGAACAATCCGCAAAAAAAAACATGCTTAGCAACAGCTTTCTCAAACTGAGATTTTCTTGTCAATCTGTCTCTGTTTACCAGAGCCGGAATAATTAAATACAACCTACCGGAGTAATTTAAAACAACCTACCCAATCAGAAGACTAAATCAAAACAAACAATCAGCAGCAGTAGCCTTAAAAATTTAAATCAAAATAAAAAATCAAAAGCGCCTGTCTTTTCCATCGTAAGGCCAAATCAAAACAAACAATCAGCAAAAATCGGTGCTTCCAAAGCCAATTCTATCTTTTTTCCACTTAAAGGCCAAATCAAAGCAAACAATCAGCAAAAGCTGCCTGAAAATCTGCGCTTCCAAATCCATTCCGTCTTTTTCCACCGGATCATGGTGGGCCAAGAACCACACTTTTGCGGTCAAAATTGACTGCAGGCCAGAGGCTTCGATGTAGCTCATCGGTGTCTTCGACAAAGTTACTTGACTATATTTGCGCTATCTATTGATGGATTTTAATTAGTTCTATTTTTCTCCGCAATTTGGCACCAAAATCTAACTTTTTACAGAAGCAAGATACAGGCATGGTTTCTTCTACAAAGTTGTTCATTATACCTTACACATCAACTTTGTAGAACATTGTTAAGCTCTAAGTTGTGTACTTACCTTGCGAAAATAATAATTTAAAGAAACCTTGCAAAAAAATGGTTTTTTTCACCTATTTTTGTTTTTAGCTATACAATACCTCAAATTTCCACAGTATTCGATTGGAATAAACTCAAATGGGATATTCTAGTGGAAAACTTATTCGATTTGCAGATTTTTTTCTGTCAAAATCGCAAAAAAAATAGATTAAAATGATTCATTTTTCAAATGGCAATAACTTGCTTGCGAGCAGTTTGGCGCACCTCATTTTTCGAGAAGTGACAGTTGTGATTATGATCTAAATGCATGTAAATGTTGGTGGGTTCTCGTGGGTTCCTTGCCAAATGATTTAATTAAGTTGGTTAATTTTCAATTCAATTTCACACATTTTTAGACCCTTTTTCAAAACCACATCCGCATTTCTCGTAGAAAAGTCGAATTTTTATCGTTCAGCTATTGAATGAATCTATTGCTTGCTGAGTTGATGCTTGAATAAATAATTCAGCACATTTTTCGCACTTTTAAACAAATTTGTAAAAAAATAAAAATTTTAAAATAAATTTAAAAAAACAGTTTTAAATTATTTTTTTTATTTTTTTAATATATCTGACCAAATGTGCTTAATCGCTTAATTAAGCACCGCAATGGACTAAAGCAATAATGAAACGACGAAAATTCGACTTTTCTACGAGAAATGCGGATGTTCCTTTTGAAAAAGGTCACATATTGTGAATTAGTATTGAAAATTAACCAACTTAATTAAATCATTTAGCAAGGAACCCACGAGAACCCATCGACCTTTTTTACATGCATTTAGATCATAATCATAACTGTCACTTCTCGAAAAATGAAGTGCGCCAAACTGCTCGCAAGCAAGTTATTGCAATTAGAAAAAATGTATAATTTAAACCTATTTTTTGCGATTTTGACAGAAAAAATCTGTGAATCAAATAAGTTTTCCACTAGAATATCTCATTTGAGTCTTTTCCAATCGAATACTGTGGAAATTTGAGGTATTGTATAGCTAAAAACAAAAATAGGTGAAAAAACCATTTTTTGTGCAAGGTTTCTTTAAATTATTATATTTTCAAAGTAAGTACACAAGTTAGAGCTTAACAATGTTCTACAAAGTTGATGTGTAAGGTATAATGAACAACTTTGTAGAAGAAACCATGCCTGTATCTTGCTTCTGTAAAAAGTTAGATTTTGGCGCCACCTTGTGGAGAAAAATAGAACTAATTCAAATCCATCAAAAGATAGCGCAAATATAGTCGAGTAATTTTGTTGAAGACACCGATGAGCTACAACGAAGCCTCTGGCCTGCAG